>NW_019416928.1:379228-439877 GCF_000390285.2 Anoplophora glabripennis
GTTTAATACTACTAGATTTATCCTAGATTAAACATTTAAAGAATACATATATTTATACGAGGTGTAACCAAAATGCTTGTCCAAACTTGAATAACAGATTCTATTTCACAAATTCCTGGTGCAAAATGACATTCGAGCTGAACTTGGTAAATATAAAGATCACATTATGAACTGAGATCACATGAGCAACCATTGAGATTGATGTTTAGAATATGGACAAAAATAAAAAATATGTTTAATGCATGCGCAGAACATACTTGTAATTAGTGCCTTAGTTTCTTCAAAATCGCAATGTTAGCATAAATCATGATAAGAGAGGTCAATGAACTCCAAACAGCATTACATCATTCTAATACGGTATTGCATCATTCGATTTATGTTCAATCAGCACCACATTGAAATTGATGGGGGATTTAAAATATAAGTAATATTAAAAAAATGGCTGCATAGTAGATCTCGGGATGATGGGGATTGGCGGTAAATTCAAAAACTGAAGTAATAGAAATAATATATATGTGACAAAATATATGTGTAGAACATGTAATTAATTACTTTAAAATCAGTAAGTCAACACAAATCATACTTATAAGGAAGGTCAATGAACTCCAAACAGTATTACATCATTCTTATTCGGAATTGCATCAATATCAGCATATGAGTGGAATTAGCGGGAAATTCAAATCAAAATTTAGAAGTATTATCTTATGATTTTCATAATTATTTCGATGGCTATCATGATATGAAAAAATTCAACATGATTATCGATCTACGTAAAAATAAACTGATAGAACAAAATTCCCGGCTTCATTATCTTGTTGGTGCTTGACCTTGAATTCGTTTACGAAATTCAATTATTTTACCGGTCGCTGAATTACAAGTGGAAGTGGATCTTATTTGTGGAAGGGCAAAACGGGCGGTGACTAGAGACGCCTTCATTATAGCCATTTTTCTCTATCGCACGGATTTCTATGACTCACTTTATCACTCTCACGTAACGGACGATGAACCATGGGAACTTTCCAACCCTGTATAAACTCATGCACTTAGTACGAAATATCTACTTATTGTAATGTAATAGGAATAGAAACAGAAACATTATACTTCACAAATTATAATAACTGTGTAATCTTATGTTGTTTGTTTAGTTACAGTTCCTAGATATGGACAAGCTTGAGTGAGCTTCCTTCAGTAGTTTGTGAACACCAGGCCTGCGCTTTTTTTTTATTTTAGTCTTTACGCATGGAAACAACACACAAGGTAAATAAGTCTCATTCAAGTCAAACTAGTAATTAAAGTTAATTAGGTAGGTTCGTTTCCTTTTAACTAGTTTAATCAATTTGCTGGTAACTGATAAAGGCATATTAATATTAAAATCAACATGTTCTTACTTATTTCAGTGCGTTTGTAGCAGTACCAGTTTATTTAATATTTACCATTCATAAAGTTTCAAGATCAATAGTCCTGAAATGTGTAAAACTTATTCGTTACTTAATTTAAACTAACTACTCTCAAATAAATGTTATGTATTATTCTACGTAGATAATGAACAATTATGTAATTTAAATTTAAACGAATCATACGTGAACTTAAATGTTAGTTTGATATTAGATAATTTTCTCAGTAAATTAAATTAAAAATTTATGGAATATGAAAATTTTACTTAGAGTTATACCTTCATTTTTTGCAGTGTAAGACATATTCGAATTAAGGCACACCTATCTGCATTACAAGGAGGATTGTGACATTTTTAACGAATTATACCTAAGTTCTGTTTATCTACGTCCTACGTGACCTGGGCTGAACACGATCTTGAATTTTCCTCTCAATGTTTGCGTATTTCAGTGAAGGTACGCCGTATTCGTGGTAAATTTGATTATATATAGGGCCTTCGTGACCCGCCACAAGAAAACAATAAAGATAATGTCGCAACTTGAGACATCAGGTCATCGCAAATAGTCCTCTTGCCGATGCAAGATAGGGGAATATTATTAGGCAAAAATGGACCAATTATTCTGGAAATTATTGTATTTGTATGTTTCTACTCTTATTTCTTATTCAGCCACTTTATCCGTAATAAATAAAAAGTAACAAAATTAAAGTGTGAATGACACAAACAAAATTAAATCGTGAAAAATAGTTTAAATTTAAGCAGAATCCCATCTGGTTCCGAATGCTTACGAAGGGCACCTGGGGCTAGCCTCCGTTGTTCAGTTAAAAAACTGTATTCCCTCTGAAAAGACGTATTGCCGTTACTGCCATCTGACTCCTGTATTCGTTGCTAATGGCGATGCGGTATTATACATTATTTTAAATAAAATTGACATTGACAATTCGTTACACAACATAGAGTTCTAAATACCTAAATATAACGTTATTAACACTGTAAAGAAAAGGTTCGATCATTATACTAATTTGTGATTATATCACTCAAACTGAGTATTCTTACTCAAATATACTTGTATTTGGCGCACTTGTACTTAAATCAGAGTAAATGTCCTCATTACTGAGTGATTCCACCATTTTTTATATCCAGATGCATTGTCTTTGTCTGTTCCCATTGTCCCATTAGATTATCTTGCGACCGTGGCGTGGTGGATGGCAGTAAGGCGTATGGTGTGCTTTGGAGTTAGACAAGTATCGGTTTATCTGGTTATTCTGGTAAAAATTCTATTTAAATGCAGTGATTTAATTACAATAATTAAAGAAAATATATTAAGTCTCGATTAATATTTGGTTAAATAAACGGCGAGTTAAATTGTTATCTATAATTACGTATTTGTAACGTACAATATAGTTTGTAAATTATTGTCTCTAAAACAAATCTGTATTGAAACCACCATAACTGTTTAGTAGTTTATGACAATGATATTTAAATCAATATTTCAAGAAAATATAAAATAGTGCAAAAACACTCCAAACGTTAATAAATATGGAAGCATTTATGAAGTGAATTGTAGACATTAGTAGACCTAATTTCAAATATCATGGCTTTTACCCAAAAATTATACAAATTTAATAATTACAAAAAAGTTATTACAAAATACCAATCTTCATCTCTTAACTTCATGGGTTAATATTAATTTATTATTAATTAAGATTTAATCGTGGTTGGCTTTGACATGTCAGAGTATGCCAAAGGCAATTAAATTGTGAAACTTGTCAAATACGTAGTTTTAAATCTAAGACTCATCTCATAACTCATAATTTGTTATAAAATATGGAGTATTCTAATGAAGAATATGCATTTAATGTACGGGCGGGCTCTTTGTAATGCTTCGGCAGCAAGATTTTATCAGCATTCTTATCCTAATAGAAGGATTCCAGATCGCAAAACTTTCGAACGTATTGATCAAAGATTAAGAGAAACTGGTAAAATACGATTACTATTGGAACCAATGTTCCAAAGATCACTGTTGCAAGAATCCTTAGAGAACAGCTTCTTCACACTTACCATATCCAAAAAGTGCATGCTCTTAATCCTGATGATTTTCATGCAAGAGTACAGTTTTCTCAATGGTTTCTTCAGAGACATGAGCAAAATCTGTATACTAACGAAGCAAGTTTTGGGAGGAATGGAGTTATTAACTCCAATAATTTACATTATTGGTCTTATGAGAACCCACACGCTATTATTGAAACTTGGCACCAAAGACAATTTTATATTAATGTGTGGAGTGGAATTATTGGTCCATTTGTGTTACCCCCTAGACTGAATGGTCAACGTTACCTAGATTTCCTTGTGCATCAATTACCACAACTGTTAGAAGATGTTGATCTTGAAACCAGAAATGCACTGATATTCATGCATGATGGGGCGCCGCCTCACTTTCGTGTTGCAGTAAGGGACCATTTAAACGAGGTATATCCTAATCGCTGGATAGGTCGCGGTGGACCTATTCATTGGCCTGCCCGAACTCCAGATATGAACCCACTTGACTTTCTCTTTTGGGGGCACTTGAAAAATCTTGTTTTTTCCACACCTGTAACCACTAGAGAAGAATTAGAAGAAAGGATTTTTTATTGTGCAAATGAAATACAACAAAATCCTGAAATGTTATGGAGAGTGCAACAGTCTTCTGTTAAACGAGCTCGTATTTGTATAAGAGAAGGTGGAACTAATATTGAGAATTTATTATGAATTACATTAGTTACAAAATTTTGATTGTCATGCACTTTTCGTTTAGTTAGTTTAGTTAAGTCCAAAGTCTCATAATTTAGAACACTGCTATTGCAAATTATTTGTCCTTTATTCTGATATGTAAAAGCTAACTACGATTAAACCTGTGTTTCTGTTAAATAAAATGTCTCAAATTAAATGGTACCTTCCTCTTTAAACGGGTTTATCTCAAAAAATATCTACTTTATGGATATTCAACAAGTATACCTTTTTTACGTAAAATACCATTTTTATAAAATGATGGATTTTTCTAGAAATTTTGGTGGGGGGTGCTTTGAACCCGGGCCCCCATAATTATTATCGAGGATTTCATATTATCATCCAAAGCAGCTTCAAGAATTATAGATCCAGCCAAAAAATTTTCAAAATTTATTGAAAAATACAAAAGTTACAGCAAAAAAACCATTTTTAATTCTCAACTTCAAGAGCTAATAACTCTACAGGGTGAGCCCGGAGGAAAAAAATTTATATGAACTTGTGACATTATTTTCTCATTATCTATCCATATCCGGGAGATTTCCCACCATTTCATGGACACCCTGTATACTATCAAAGAAAAAAATGTTGATTTGATACATTATTTTTACAATATCTCTCCTAATTTGAAAGTTCTTCATTTGCGGAACACCCAGTATAGCGTCTAACTAATTTCAACACTGTATATCCTAATTAATCATTTATAAGTGATTTAGTTTTGCACTCAATATTTAGCTAATTAAAAACCAAGTCTGAGTAAAAAATGACTCAATAATAGTTAAATTTAAATCATATTAGAGAAAAAGTCAACTCTAAATTGGTTTTATATACTCAGAATAGAGTCAAAAGTCACTCAATTGATAGTTAGCAGTAACTTGGATCTGAGTAAAACTCACTCATTTCTGATGCAATAGTTTCACTCATTTGTACTCTAATACTAATAATAATGTACTAATAGAGTGAAAATTTTACTTAATCGGGTGTGGGTAGAAATTGATACATTTTCAAAACTGAATGAAATTTGTGTGAATTTTTTTTACAGTCTATAAATAAATACTGAGGGGTAAGTATATAAATATAATACAATTTTGTACTTGTGTATATCTTCACTTAAAGTTATTGAATAGTACGAGAAACATCAATGTTAACAATAAAGGTACTTTTGTAATTTTACATATTTTTATGAGTATCTGTAGAGATAAAAGTTGATACTACCCGTTCAATGAATTATTTTATGCGTTATTTTCCCTAAAATTACAAGTAATGAATATTTAGATGTCAACATCTGCTGAGAAATCCGTAAAAATGAGGCCGCAAAATTCAAGGCACGAGAAAATGAAAAATTATTAAAAAATGTAGCACATTCCGTTCCTGATCTTAAATTCAATCTATTATTTATCAGAAAGCTGCGAATGAACGCTTTTTCAATTAAGTTTAAGAATGGAAAAGGTACAATATTAAAAGACAAAAGAATTAGAGTGGAAGGAGCAAGGAATACAAATTATGTCATTTTATTTTCTTGGCACTTCAAATTTTCGAAATGTGAAATAAAAGTCTGAATCGATATTACAATGCGCATTTTTTTACTACTAAATATTATCAATACTAATTAGAAATAATAAAACATTTCATAAATTCGTATTATTTTTTTATTAGGTACAACTTTTTTAAATTATTGATTAAAAAAAATTGTTGGATACTTTGTGCTGTATTGACTTTTATACTGTTACGGCCTCCTCCAATAGATATTTTGAAAGCATTCAGAGCCGTACTCAGGAAAAATGATAGCTAAAACAAGTTAAAAACCTTTTTACCGATTACAATAGTAATATCGTCTAATTCAGAATTAAAAATGACTAGATATTGTCATAAAAATAGCGGCGACGTATTTAAAAAAATTAACCTGATGATGGCCCCTCGGATGAAACGTCGGATTGCAAAAATGTTGACGCCATTGGATAGAGCGAAAATGTGGCAATGTAAATATGCAATTTATTTTAAAATTCATTTTCAAATAAAGTCAGAAAAAAATAAAACGATTTTGCAAAATTTCGGGTTTTTCCGGATATCTCCGGAACTACCTGGAATTTTAAAGCTTTCTAAACGGCGTATTGTTAGGTATAAAAAAACACAACTTTTTTCTAAGCCACTCCATTTTTTCTTACCGTTTTTTAGATCCTAATGCTATCCTATCCTTACCTAGGACACACCGTATACACATTAAATAATAATATGAAGTTGGTTTGGCGTATTAAAGATACAAATTCAAGTGTAATGCAGCACAAAAATATAATGTGCAAATTAAAGCTTTGTAATTTGAAATATTTGGACTAATAGCATATCTTTTTCCCAAGTTTTTAAATTCGTTCCTATTTCTTTGCATTCATTATAAATCACGTTGTAAATAAGCGATTCGCCGGAATTAAACTTGTTTATGTTCGTCATTAGTTTTCCGTTGTACGTTCTTAAAATTGGTGAAGTTCCTCATTAAGGACGGCAGTAATCTTGAATTTCATAAGCTGTTTGCAACATAATACGTTCGAAACGAATTCCAATTTAAGAGAGACGATTCTACTTCACGAAATTGTATATTTACATAATGGGAGCAAAAACTCTTAGTCCCTTATATCTTCCCATTATGTCTAATATACTTTTTTTGCATTTATCTAGTTATACGTAGTCACTAATAAGAAATCATTTTAAGTGACTGTACTCATAAAAAAAGACGTGCCTGTATATAATATACAGGGTGTCCCGGAAATGGTGGGCAATCTCTCGGATATGGATAGATAATGAGAAAATAATGTCACAAGTTCATATAGAATTCGTATTTGTATAAGAGAAGGTGGAATTAATAGAGACTAATGAGAATTTATTATGAATTACATTAGTTACAAAATTTTGATTGTCATGCACTTTTCGTTTAGTTAGTTTAGTTAAGTCCATATTCTCATAATTTGGAACACTGCTATTGCAAATTATTTGTCCTTTATTCTGATATGTAAAAGCCAACTACGATTAAACCTGTGTTTCTGTTAAATAAAATGTCTCAAATTAAATGATACCTTCCTCTTTAAACGGGTTTATCTCAAAAAATATCTATTTTATGGATATTCAACAAGTATACCTTTTTTACGTAAAATACCATAAATTTTTATAAAATGATGGAAAATTTGGGTTATAGCGGAACAAAAATTTTTTTTCTAGAAATTTTGGTGGGGGTGCTTTGCCCCCGGGCCCCTATAATTATTATCGAGGACTTCATATTATCATCTAAAGCAGCTTCAAAAATTATAAATCTAGCCAAAAAATTTTCAAAATTTGTTGAAAAATACAAAAGTTACAGCAAAAAAGACATTTTTAATTCTCAACTTCAAGAGCTAATAACTCTACAGAGTGAGCCCGGAGGAAAAAAATTTATATGAACTTGTGACATTATTTCCACTTTATCTATCCATATCCGAGAGATTGCCCACCGTTTCCGGGACACCCTGTATATATTTTTTCAAAGGGGTAGTTTCCTCCGACTTTGGCGTTAGATTTGAAATTTTCGCCATGGGTCTCATATTAAATTAATTATTAAATCATATTAAATTAATTATTAAATTTTCGTTTTGTTACGTAGTTAAAAAGTTGATTTTCTAAAGAGAAATGTGAACAGTACAAAATAGTAGCGTATTAACGCTGTGACTGTTAGAACGCCATTTCAAATTTACAAATGGAAGCGTTTATCTAATTTCATCACCCTGCACATCTAGAACAATAAGTGCCATTTGATTAACTTCAGTATCTTTCTGGTTCAAAAGATATTGAACTACCAAGTTTCCATATGAATTGAATACATGCCTATACTTAGACACAGACATTGTCATTTCACATATATTTCACGACATAAAAAAATTAGTCACATTGTTTGGAACCACCTTTACAAAAATGTTTCTTTCCCTAGAACAACAAATAAATATACACTTATAAAATTTGATGACTGATGACTAGACTAAACTATTTTGGCGGTAATGTAAAATTATCTTAAACAAGTTACATTAAGAGTGTAATTTTACACTTTTTCTGTAATTCACTCAAAATGTACACATGTAAATCGGTGTAATTATATTTACGACACCTGAAGTGTCATATTAATAAGAAACAGGAAAACTATACTTATAATATTTTTGGAGTGTGCAGGGTGTCTCAAACTCTAGTATGGGCTCACTATGAAGATACAAAAAATTTAAATAAAATTTGGTACACGTGGTGGCCCCATACACGATTAAACAATTTGCGCAAACTTTTGTTGTACAACATAATGTTGTTCAGAGTTTGTGCAAATTTATTGAAAATAGACATGTCCTGTCGGCTTTTTCTTTTGTTTCCCTCAAGTTGTTTACTAATTTATCATAGCCTACACTTTTTAAATATCGATTTTTATAAGGTACACTTTTAACTTTCCATAGTTAGGGTAAATCGCGATATATCTGTATAAATTCTCGCCAAAATTCTTTATTTCCAACCGTAGATAAAGCCATTTTATCTATTTTTTAAAACCGCTCGAACAACTCTAGTTGTATGACACTATTCGTTACGTTGTGCAACACCTTCAAACATCCACATACATATTCAAACATGTTTGAGTAAGTCACGTGTTGCACAAATAATTTCAAACAAGCTCGAATTTACTCAAACTGTTGCGTAACAGCACCGATCAAGAGATACATGATCAAAATGTTTGCACAACGCCCTCTGTTGTGCAAATTGTTTGATCGTGTATGGGGCCTATTAAATGGGATGAGGTAAGCTCCATTATCAATAGAAAGTATTTAGAATTTGATAGAAACGACTAATGCCGAAAACAATTATATTTTTTCCAGAAACATACCCAAATTCGTTTCCTGTTAAAAAGCTCTCTTTTTTCTAATAAACTTTTATTGGAGAAATTTGTCTGTATTATTTCCTGTTTAAAAGTTATAAGCAATATCGTCCCAAAGAGTCTCAAAAGAAATACCACCTAAAAATCACATTAGCGGTGGTAGTCATTGGAAAATAATTGAATATTTGTTGTTTAAAGTGCATAAATGTCACAAAATACTTGTCATTATTCAATACGAACATCAAACGTATAACCTTTGTGCTTACAAAATGTTTTCTCATTCAGAAAAAGTCGATGTTGCTAGTTTACGGCGAGAAATAAAAAAATGTAAGAAAAGCTGAAGAGTTATATCGGGAAAGGTATCCAGAGCGCTTCATTCCTGATCACAGAACCTTTACAAGATTGGAGGCGACCTTGAGACGAAATGAAGATGCATTTTCTATTCGGAAAAATCAAATAATTGACCGACGGATAAGAAATAATGCTAGACTGTTACAGTATTTCGAACAAAATCCACAAAATTCTGTACGGCAGGCTAGCCGAGAATTGAATTTAGATGAATCAGCCGCTCATCGAATTTTAAAGACCAGTGGGTAACATGACTACAAAATTCACAATTTGGACTATTTACCTGAGCGTCACATTGAAAACAGTCTTAATTTTTTAGCTCAAATTGTTGTATATGTAAAAACTGTTGAACAGAACCTTTTTCGGTACGTTCTTTGGACGGACAAATGTCGGTTTGTCAGTAATGGTTTGCCAAACAGGCGCAACGAACTTGTTCATTGAAAATCCCCACATTATAAATCCAGTCCAAAACCATTTTGGAGTAAATGTATGGTGCGGCATCGTCAGTAGGCATTTAATTGGGCCCTATTTTTATGAACATACCTTCATTACAGCGTAAATTACCTAAATCTCTTACAAGAAGAACTTCCTGCACTTCTGGAGAATGTGTCTTTGCAGCTAAGGAGGAACCTATGGTTTCAGCACGTCGGGGCTCTACCCCACAAGGCCAGGATTGTGCAGAAATATTTAGATAACACTTTCCGTTCGGAAAATTTTTCAATTCCCGAAATTCGAAACTGAGGTGATTTTTTCGCATCCGCCACAATCGGCTTCCGTCAGAGTATCGTTGGCTACGACGCGACGCTGGCAACTAGGGGTGGTTGGGAGCTTCGTGGAAGGTTTCATCGAAAATTTTCGAAACCTAGTTGAAAATTCGGTTTTATATTATGAAGGTCGTCTAGGTTGCCTCGAACATCGGCAACTACTTTTGCCGGTGTTGCCGTCGTGCAGATGGTCTGGAGACGGCTTCGTAGCTCAGACTGGAAAGTGGGGTGAAATTTGAAACGCTCGGGATTTTGATTACGACAGAAACTAGACCATTTAAGTTTTAGCGACGTTTTTGAGACGAGTTTTAAAATACTTAATATTTGTTTTACACCAAACACAAATTATAAAAAGTTTCAAGTTCGCAGTTCTTGCCTCTCCCATTATCCACCTGTGCCTATTTATGTTTATTATTGGCGTGCATTTCGCAGAACAATTATTTCACTATGGCTGTTCGACCGGCGAATCGAAATTTTCTGACAATGGGAAAGTGCATTCAGTCGTTCTAATTTTAAACCGGATGACGGTCCTATGTAGAGCAATTTTACGTTTCCGCGGAAAATTATTTGAAATTCGCTCTTGCAGTGCACCGCGGAGTGGGTTGTTAAATGAAATACCTTTTCCGCCTGGCAGGGGGCACAAAAGCAAACACAGAATTGGGTATTTAACGAAGAATATGTCTATAGGTAACGCTCGCAGTAGGTTATTAACGCTAAAAATGGTTCGTTAATGTGTTAATATTAGAAAGAAATTTTCCGGGTTGCACCGTTATGTTTCGATTCATTCTGAATTCCTCGAAGTTAACTCAAAACAAATCTTAATACAAATCCTGGCAAGTGATTGCATATACAAGGTGGACCATGGTAGCGGGAAGTTTTGAAAACAACGTATTTCCGAAAGTAGCTGTATTTAATTAAAACAAAGTATACCATAACAAGATAATCGTGTGTCATTTTTATTTATTAAAAATTATGCCTGCTAATTGGCCTCCTCTTCTCTCCATACACTCTTCAAGCCGAACGTTGAAATTCTGCATAACACGACGCAATATATCCAACGGAATATTAGCAATTTCTTCCTGAATTTTCATTGCCAGCTCCCGAATATCTCGTGGTTTGTCAATGAACACTTTGTTTTTTTAGATAGCCCCACAAAAAGTAGTCGAATGCCGTAAGATCTGGCGATCTTGGGGGCCACTCAATGTCTCCGTGTCTGGAGATAACACAACCTGGAAAGAATATTCGCACGGAATCCATTGATGCTCTTGCGGAATGTGAAGTAGCGCTATTTTGTTGGAACCAGCTATTGTTCTGTGGAGACATGTTCAGTTGCTGTGTAAGGAACTTGTTAATCATGTTAGTATAGCGTACAGCATTGACTGTTAAAGCATTTTCTTTGTGATCCTCAAAAAAATAGGGACCTATGATTCCCATTGAAAGTATTGCGCACCATACTGTTACCTTGGGGCTGTGTAACGGCGGTTGATGAAGTTCTTGTAGATTTTCCAAAGCCCAATAACGGCTGTTTTGTTTATTGGTATAGCCAGATAAATGGAAATGTGCTTTATCAGACATCCATAAATTGTGAACGTCAATGCTGCAGCAACCTGGATTTTGTAAGAATGAAAATTGAGATCCTTGTGTAAAATTCTAAGAAAAATTGTCCTAGGTAAGCCCAAGGCCTGGCTTTGTTTTCGACTTGAACGTTTTGGGCTGCGCTCTACAAATGCTTTAACGCGATCAATGTTTTCAAGACTTGTGACGCTTCTGTTTGGTCCCTTATGTTTGAGCTGATCCAGTATCTTCAAATTTACGAACCCACTCCTTTATGGCATGGGCAGATGTAACGCTCCCGTGACCAGCAATGTTGAAATTAATTCGAAATTGCCGCTGTGCTGCGACCACACAATCATTATTTTTGTAGTAAGATTTAATCACAAAAGAACGTTGTTTGCCGGACCACTGTTCCATGATTACTAAATGGCATAAAATGACAAATAATCTGTCAAACAAATCTGCGGCAACCTATGCATAATAATGAAATAACATTTTCAAAACTTCCCGCTCCCATGATCCACCTGTTATTAGCATAAAATAAACCAAAATATGGACACAATATAGCAGTTACACAGGGTGTTCCACCTAAGAGGGATTCTTTTGTAACTCTGCAACTGTAAAATTTATAAAAAATGGTTTTAATAAAAGTTGCTTGGAATTATGTGGGTCATGTAAGGAACACTACTAACATAACTTTGTTATTGTAAATGGAACACTCTGTAATATTAGATAGAGTTTATTGAATGTACATGGTGTTTAAAACTTACCGTTTTCAAGATAATCAGTTGTTTTTGAAGAAAATCACGATTTCAGGTCTTTAAACGAGACTAGTAGTAGTCTAGGGTCAGTTGGGGTAATCGTGAACAGGGGTAATTGTAAACAAGCTTCATAACTTTTGAATTTGGCGGGTAGCAACGACGTACAACGGCATCCGTGACATGTGGATTTATGTTTTGTTATAGTACAGCAATAACGATTTCATTGTGTTGGTTTTCTGCGTGCGGCAGTTACTTTTCGAAGACACGACTCAAAAGTTTGTTAAGCAGAATTTGCTTTTGCTTTTTAAATGTGCATAAATCAGATTTTGATAAAGATAAGGCAATTTATTTATATAGTAGCGTTCATTATTGAATGAACAATGTGAAACCAGGTTACTTTTTTAGGTTAGGCTTCACAAATTCATAGTAGATGTGTGTTTAAATTGCCCCGTTAAAAAATTTAAAACGGGGTAATTGTACAAACATTTAAGGGGTAATTGTAAACGCGTTTCTATATACTCTCAGAAACACAATGGTGCGAAATTATCAGAAGAAACGACCGAACACTGAAAGATACAGCAAATTGGATCTTATTAATGCTGTTAATGATGTACAGAATATCAATAAAACAGGACAGACAGGGAGACTGACAACATTCCTATTGCCGTTATATATAAAAGGATTAAACGAACAAAAAATACCATGAAGCCTATGAGTTTGCAGGACGCCGTCTTGCAATCCCAATAGATGCAGAAATGACCTTGCGAATTGCCTTATAACTCGAGCTAGAATAGGCTAGAATTTAGAATTTATAGAACAATAAATAGTTAGTTTACATTTGCCCCAATATTTCTATATATTTTTTTCCTGGGTAATTGTAAACACCCTTTTTTTTTCGGTAACGGTTAACAATGTTAAGTTGCACGTTTAAGGCATTCTAGAAGGTGTTCCAGAGAATGTCCAATATTAAGGTTATCTTCACAACTGTTAAACTTCAAATTTTAGACTTTAACAAAGTTGATTTTATTAGAATCGTTTACAATTACCCCAACTGACCCTAATCCGTAAGTTAGAAACCTGCAGTTTTCACAGTTAGTTTTGGCATAAATTACTCTATCTTGTCATCTATTAGCAAAACGTGTACCTTATTCAGACTCGGAAATACTGAGACCTGCATTTAATAATCTTACGAGTTGAATAACTTTTTGTTTTCAAGTGAAATGACCCATATTAATTGTCATGGGTGAATGCATAATTGAATGCCCTTTCGACTGATATAAGGTTGTCCATACTTATCTTTAAAGTCCGAAAACGTAGCTATGTAACAGCATCAAGCATCTCCTTGTTGTGTTCCGAGTTTCAGTTTGTTTGGTTTTGCGTTTTGTTTTAGTTGTTGTTAGTGGTTTACTTTTGTTTGACACATCACTTTTTAAACAAGCCAGTAAATATTGACACTATCAGTCCCATGTCTGATAAAATGTGAGAGAAAAGTGATTTTGCAAGGCCTTCTTGATGCTGTTACATAGCTACTTTTTCGGACTTCGGAAAAGAACCTAATTTTTTTGGAAAACTGTTAGAAATAAGTATGGATAACCATATATCTGTCGAAAGGGCATTCACCCATGACAATTAATATGGGTCATCCCATTTGAAGTGGTTACAAACTTGAAAATATTTTAAATCAATATCTTTTGGCCGGATTTGTTAATATTTTTTACCTCATAATTGTAGCACTTCTAGTTTCCTATATACAGTCGCTCCGTACCGTTAATAGATCACCCTGTAGTATGTAATAAGAAGAGCCAGCAAAAGTTAACAAAACAATAATTTTTTACTTATAAGAAAAGCGATTGTAGAAAATAATTAACAGTTGCCCATTTCAAAAACGAAAATGATCGTTCAACATTTACCCATATCACAGTCGCATATCTAAAATAGTGAAAGTTTTGAATAGAAACTATATTTACTAATTGTGGCGAACTATCAACTACTTCATGTTTTAGTAATTCCACGATCCGCCTCATTGTACAATAATATGAAACATGGCAGTCATTAGTAGTATGTATTTACATAGAGCGACACACAAGTTTAGCCTATGTCTGCTGCTAATTTACAGAGTGACTCACTTATCCAAAAAAAATTGGGAATAGATGCGACATGAGAAATGGAATCGTAAAAAAATTTTGTAAAATCCTTATAGTTTCTGAGAAAAAAAAAGATTGAAGTTGTAGTGCTTTCCACCATTACATAACTGGACAACTGTAGTCTCTAGCGTTATTCGTAATACGCATGGAGAGCCACGTAGCCTCAGCGACTTCGAATACTGAAATCCGATTTTACAGTCGTCGTTGCCATAGTGTTTACAATAGTTTTTTAGTAGTTAGTGTCAAAAATGTCTTGCCTATATAGCAACTCGGAGTTGATGGATATCGTTTTAATTTATGGTAAAGCATTTGTGTTATGGTGAAACAAGACAGCATTTGTGTTAGTTCGTAGAAACTGAGTAAGACAGACCCAAATATGTTTACATAATTAATTCATCTATTAGCGTTCATTTAATCTATTAACGTCCATCTTAAGCATACTATATACCTATATGCTTTTTTCCA
Organism: Anoplophora glabripennis; assembly: GCF_000390285.2. Classification (NCBI taxonomy): domain Eukaryota; kingdom Metazoa; phylum Arthropoda; class Insecta; order Coleoptera; family Cerambycidae; genus Anoplophora; species Anoplophora glabripennis. Next base: position 394,285 of record NW_019416928.1, read on the forward strand.
CATTAAGAAATATAAAAGTTTTTATATCACAAAAAATTTTTTGTATGAATGAAAAATTGGTTCTATTAAAAATCTGCAAATATTAACTTAAGAGCCCCATATTCTTTAAATAGTGTTTTCCGCAAAGACAAATAATTTCAAACATTTAATAACTGAATAATCTAAAGCTTATCAAATGTTATGTCATGCCACCTGAGTATTTTCAAAGACGCCGCAGTAAAACGAATAAACAGGTGCAAAAAACGATCAAACCATCAAGGTTTTAGGTACTGAAATCTACGAAAATACTAACTTTTTTAGACATAACTCCACATGTAAATATTTTTATAAAATTTACTTGCTTAGTCCTACATATAAAATTGTTTACTTTTATTTATAAGTACGTAAAAATAATTATTAAAATGTGAGGTTAAGATAACAGAAAACGTATGTTTTACAAACGCTTTTTTTTTAGTTATTATTTTATTTGGGTAAATTTAAATGGTAACAATGAATAAACAAAACATCAAGGATTTTATTTTTGTGATTACTTTTGTTCTACACGTTTTACTTTTCATGATTTCAGTACCTAAAAATGCCAGAAATTTCACCATTTCTCGGTCAGGGATATGGCCACCTTAACTAATTTAAACGAATTTATAGTAAAATCAATAATATACAAGTATTTTCAATTTTTTTTCCGGTGTGCCCTTTTAGTAAGCAAGTAGAGTATCTTTATCCTTGACATTTCAGGAGTATTCCGCCGTCACATGAATATTTTAGATAATCATAAGCCCCTAACCGGTTTGAACCTATTTTCATTAGTAACCGCTGATTGAAATTTACCTAATACGTTTTATATCAGGAAGTAATTATAACCAACAGAGTACCCAGAAATTACACTATTTATCAAACAATATAGATCGGAGAGCGATTATGAAGTGAATCCTTGTGGAATATGGGGTAGTAATTACTTGAGGCAAAATACCAAACGCTGATCTTCAGATTATTGCTAAATTATTTCTAGCATGTTCATAATATCCGAAGCGGTAAGTAAGATAAATATTTTAATATTCATATTTTATATCAATGATTTTTGTATGAAAAATCCTCTTATTTACCAAAAATATAAGATAAAAATTTTAGAATTCTAAGGACGACATTCTCTCTCCCATATAACTTTACTCAGATAAGCTGAAGCTACACACAAAGTATCTTGCAAAGGGCACTTCTTGAATCGATTTAGAAGTTATGTGGGGTTTAATATATCGAACCCTAACCAGTTCCACTGGTGTTTGCCCTCGTAAAATAAAGGCCAGGTTTTAATATTATATTTATATTATCTTTAAATATTTACCCTGCCCTGTTTGGACATAGAAATGCAATAAATGAATTTTCATTTAATAAACTAAAGCAAATATTTCAAATATTTAATATACAGGGCGCCCCGTCTAAACTAAAAAAAATGTGGGCTGAGCTCCTTTTGAAAAAATAGTGACGGTATTGTTAATTGTTAATTTACATTTTTAACATATTTTTCCTCCAATTACATTGGAAGGAGATTGACATCGCTTTTGGCCTTTATAGACCGATCAAAATAACTCATTTAGAGGGGAAAAAAGAGAAAATTGTTACCTGGACTTTCATAAGTGGAAATGGTAAAGGGGCTTATAATAAAGCTAAAAAAAAATAAATGCGTGAGCAGGGATGGCGGAGGGGTGATTTGGGGGGCTGAAAAGTTATGAAAAATTGTATCAGTAGGATTTCTGGCCAAAGTTGACGTCAAACAAAAAAGTATCTAATACAAAAGTTGTAGATCATGCAAATATCTACAACTTTAGTAGAAGTCATTTTTTAAAATAACCTGAAAATTTCCGAGAAAAATGCAAAAAACCGGTTTTTTCTGATTTTTCGTTTTTTATTTCTCATTTCCGCAAAAACAATTTAATTTTGACGAAACTTGGTGAAAGTATGCCTTTCTCGGTCTTAAATAACTTCAATTTTTTTAGATAAAAAAATCAAGAAGTTTCTGAGATATTCATTTTTTTCGGCCTGAAACACTTTTTTTCAAAGAAAAATTCTACTTAAAAAAATCATCATACAGAGCTCTGCCGGTAATCATTTTTTTCGTTTTGACATATACTTTTTGGTAAAATAAAAAAATTTGTAGTCACAGTTCAAAAACATGTTCAAGAATGCAAAAAAGTAAAAAATGATTTGCAGGAATGATTTTTTCAGTAATTGTTGATAATTTGTTTAAATTAAAAAAAAACAAAAACTGATTACACCATTCAATTGTACGGAAAAAATACAAAAAAAACTGTCTCATTCTTTGATCCAAAACTATTTTTTTACAGTATTGTTATAAACATAAGTCGAAAAGTGAATAAATAAAATGAATAATATTTTTCTTTTGTAGGATTGATTAGTGTACTTATTTTTTTAAAGTTTGATGAATTCCTAGATATACAGTGTGTCCAAGATAAGGATGAGGGGCCATCATAGGGTAATTTTTTTTAAAATACGTCGCTGCTATTTTTATGACAAAATTTAAACTCATTTTTAATTCTGAATTAGAGGATATTACTATTGTAATCGCTTAAAAAGTTTTTAGCTATAATTTAAAATTTCTTCTGAGTACAGCTCTGAACGATTTCAAAATATCTATTGGATGAAGTCATAACAGTATAAAAGTCAATACCGCACAAAATATCCAACAATTTTTTACTAGTGTTAGCAATAACTAATTAGAAATAATAAAATATTTCATAAATTCGTATTATATTTTTATTAGGTAAACTTTTTAAATTATGGATTAAAAAAAATTGTTGGACATTTTGTGCTGTATTGACATTTATTATCTCCTCTTTCTCTCTCTCTCCTCCAATAGATACAGGTATTTTGAAAGCGTTCAGAGCCGTACTCAGGAAAAAAATTTAATAATATGTGAAAACTTTTTTAAGCGATTACAATAGTAATATCATCTAATACAGAATTAAAAATGACTAGATTTTGTCATAAAAATAGCAGCGATATACCTATTTAAAAAAATGTATCTGATGATGGCCCCTCAACGAAACGTCGGATTGCAAAAATGTTGACCACGTTGGATAGAGTGAAAAAAGTGGCAATGTAAACATGCAATTTATTTAAAATTCGTTTTCAAATAAAGCCAGAAAAAAATAAAACGATTTTGCAAAATTTCGGGTTTTCGGATTTCGCGTCAACAGTAGACTTTGCAATTATTACTTTGTATTATTGAAATCTCAAATCATCCAGAGATAATTTATTTGTGCATTTGTAATTCGACTTACAATGTTTATAGCAATACTGTACAAAAATAAAGTTTTATGCTAAACAATGAGACACAGTTTTTTTTATTTTTTTCCGTAGAATTATCAACAATAACTGAATAATTCATTGTTGCAAGTCATTTTTTATTGTTTTGCATTTTTGAGCATGTTTTTGAACTCTTATTACAAATTTTTTTATTTCACCAATAAGTATATGTCAAAACGAAAAAAATGATTACCGGCAGAACTATGTACAATGATTTTTTTAAGTAAAATTTTTCTTTGAAAAAAAAAAAAGTGTTTCAGGCCGAAAAAAATTAATATTTCAGAAATTTCTTAATTTTTTTATCTAAAAAAATTTGAGGTTATTTAAGACAGAGAAAGGTAGTCTTTCACCAAGTTTCGTCAAAATTAAAATATTTTTGCGGAAATGAGAAATAAAAAACGAAAAATCAGAAAAAAACTGTTTTTCGCATTTTTCTCGGAAATTTTGAGGTTATGTTAAAAAGTGACATCTAGAAAAGTTGTAGATTTTTGCATGATCTACACCTTTTGTATAGGATACTTTTTTGTTTGACGTCAACTTTCGCCAGAAATCCCAATGATACAGTTTTTCACAACTTTTTAACCCCCAAATCAACCCTCCGCCGCCCCTGCTCACGCATTTATTTTTTTTAGGTTTATTATAAGCCCTTTTACCATTTCCACTTATAAAAGTCCAGGAAATAATTTTTTTTCTCCAAGTGTAATTTGGTTGGACAATTATTTTGAATAACTTGTAGACTGTGTATTAAAATCGCTCTCAGTACAGGTACAATGCTATACTGACAAATTGTTCCATCATAGGATTCGAATTCGACCTCCGCATCAAGTGGCTACCGAGATTGGAAGAGAGCATTGGAACCTGAACTATAAATTGCAGGGGGTTAAGTTCAGAATCGCTGGTGTATTGGAGAATACGGGATATTACCGCCTAATAATGCAAATAATTCATGGAAATTATGCATTAATCCCTATTAGTTGTGGTAATAATCGGTGGGGGAACACCACGTAGTAACGTTCTATAAATTTAAGGGCTAAAGGGTTTGACTACAAAACACAAAGATGATTGCTCTGCTCAAAGCCTTGAATTGATTGAGATTTTGATTGTAGCGTTGTTTGTAATAGGCAGTTGATAAAAAATAAAATGTAGAAACATTTTAAATTTATATAAAACCGAGAGAACACAACTTACGATTAGCGAATGAAGATTGTATGTAAGATACCTTGCCTTAATACAGGGTGTCCCACCACGAAATCCATCGATGGATATCTGGGAAACCGCTCAAAGGATTTTTTTGAAATTGTGATGGTGTGATACGGAGCGTGGGGCCTACCAAGCTAAAATATTTTCAACTGTAACCTGAGGGGTTATTTCTTTAATTATCTACCATTAATTAATTATCTATTTAATTCTCGAAAGGGAGTTTATTATCATTAGATATACTTTAATTGACACGTGGGAACTTAGAAATGTTGTGTGTTCAGAAAATTACTTCCAAGCACTTACTCTTTCATTGCTTACGTGGGATGTAATCCAGTGGCTGGCTATACAGGGTAGCACTGAAGTTGGAGAAACAAAAGGAAACACAAAACTTCCAGGGTTTTATTAACAATAAACAAAACAAACAAACAAAATAAAAACACAACGGCTCGACGACATTATTAATTAATTGATTCAATCGCGACAGCGCAGCGTACCGAGATTCAGGGAATGCGCGTTCTATACAAAATTTGGAAAAACTATCAAAATTAATTAATTAGCCCGAGACTATAAAGTTAATAATTAGTCTGCTCAATGTGAAACCTAAGAACGAACTGCCTTTTTCGAAGTCTCTCCTGAATTCCACACTTCGCTTCACCACGCCCATTTCTTGAGTCTAGAAGTTTCGGTTCTTATCTTATTGGCGGGGACCTGAATGTCGGGATGATTTAATAATTACCTAACTGACTGAATTTACATTTATAACAATAATTATATGACTTACTAGTAACCCTAGCCTTCCCCTATGACTCCGCGTAGCAATTACGGGACGGATTAGTCGATCTCATTTAATCTACTCTTATAGCTTGGAAAAATCCGTCAAAAAAACCAGCTTACTTATATACTTTTCTTTTTCAATCATTATCTATTTCACAATTTAATTTGAATCCTACTTGGAATCTCTACGCTCTTCCCGCGGTTTCGCGCGTTATTAAATATCGATTTTTCTCTCATACTAGACGCTTAAAACATGACCCCGACAGTTTAAGTAAACTCGTTAAAAATATTGGCAAATTTCTCCGAAAGACGATCTTGGCGACCTACTTGAAACCCATTAACTCTCCGATAATTTGTGATGACTGAAATATCTTACTTTTCGTTCCGGGAACTAATAAATAAATGACCGCGCGTCCCGCCTTTTGTTACATAATTTTCTTATTTTAAATGGAACCCCCTGTATATTACTGCAATTTTGGAAAGAGTAATAGTGGAATATCACCTTAATAATTTCGAACAGACTATTTCTTAAAAAATCTAAATAGTTGGTGCCATTTAAATTACCGTCCAGAATGTCCAAACATTTACTTTAAATGAATGTTGAAAATGGGACTCCTTTTTGGCTTTTCTTCAGTCAACAGATGCTTATTATGAATATTAAACACTCCTGTTCGAGAGAAAGTCGCTTCGTCCGTAAAAGGGATTGATCGTTGAAAATTCTGATTTTCATTTTGTCTTTCTTCGAGCAATTGACAAAAATTTGGTAATAACTCTTGCACTTTTGTATAATATGGGTGTAACTGTTGCTCTTTTAAAATGTCCCAAATACACATTTTCTATTTGTGATATTTTTTGATACTTACTGAGGGGTCCTGAAATACCATATCTAATATATCTTTCTCTTTTTCAGCAGTCCTTGTAGTTCTTGGTCGTCCCCAAATTTACTTTTTTTGGCTTAAACGAGATCATTTTCAGTATTGTGAAAATTAAATTTTAAAATCTTCAAACATTATTTTCCTGAAATTTTTGTTATGTAACACCATAATTTTTCATGATCTGTGTATGTAGAATGACACGCTCTTTCAAATGGCATGGTCAAAGTTGGGGGTTGCTATTTAAAAAAATTGTCGATGATGTCATATCTCGATGACGTCACAAATATGGGTCGTATGTCAAAAAGTGCCTTTTTTAAAAACAAAATCGAAGTGCCAGTGGATTTTTTCGAAAACTTCTCAATTTAAAAAATAATGAATTTATTCGTTACTTTTCGAAAGCACTGTATATATAAATATATATATTTTAAATATATTACAATTACATAACACTAATGAGTTCTCACTAAACAAATTCTTTCTTTCCATTATTTTTTTTAATATGGATATTTCCGCAGTCAGAATACATCAATATAACAAAAAGAGATAAATAATTGTTTCAATCGGGTTTCCTTTTCTTCGTTAGAAAGTACAATTAAACTGCATTTTATTTTTATTAATTATTACAGTACATTTTAAAATTAATAATTTACCTTAGAACGTTTACAAACAAAAGGCGCACAGGTCTAAAACTAGATTTTATCTACTCTCTTATTGATTAACGAAACGGACAAAACTTTCCTTTTACAAATGTATGTCTCAACAAAGAATAACATTTCAGTGAATAGCGAAGATAAAATTCTCAGATATCTTTAAAAATCCCATATGGAGGTACATCCACAACAGTAATAAGCTACACATTTCTCTTTCTAAAAGAAAAATACAGCTCATAAATAAATACAACCTCGACCGACAAAGCATATAACGCAAAGTATCGGACATTTAAGAAAAATATATTAGCCTCCTTTGTTTTTTTTGGTCTTGTTCGCGCGTTTGTAAAAAACGATGTGGAATAATGAGTATTTTCATTTTCACAAACGCTTACTTACATCTCGAAAAAATTGACACAGCACGAATTTATGCACAAATTGTTCATAACTACTCACACAGGAACTAGTACTGCCAACACTAAGGCATAAACTTGTAGGAATTACAGGAATATAGTAAGCAACGTCGTACTGTTCAATTTAATTAATATTGTTTAGATTAGTATAGTTAAACAACAATCGATCACTCTAACTCAACTCAAATAAATTAGTCAAACAATCGGTAAATTTATATAAAAAATACAATTTGCGGTTTTACAGCACATCGGTCTTCCACGATTTAAATATACAGGGTCAACATATGCGTACATATATTTTAAATACGGATATAACTCGCTATATGAGTTCAGTGAAAGTTATATTTCATAATTACAAATATTTACAGATATATTCGGAATGCGCGGCTCTTAACAGGGTCGTACTCGGCTCATTCAGAATAATTTTGAAAAAAGGGAGAAATTTACACTTTTGATTAGAATTAGAACAGTATCTATTTAGGATGAGTTTTAAACATAGTCAATATGATACTGAAACTTGATTGTTAATTTAAATGATTTATTTTAATATAGAAAATTGTTTAAAATAAGTACTCTTCAGTTATCAGTAAAACTTTCATTATGAAAGTAAGGAATATCTTATTTTTGTTTTGATCGTCTGTTTCGAATACTGCACGAATGTAATGTAGACGTTTAGATTATGTTTTGGAACTACGCAAACATTTTTCTATGTAACAGACATTAGCGAGTAAACCGTGAAAAAATGCAAATAAAAAGTAGAAAAGTAGAAGCAGTTATAATTTGTGTTGGTGCTGCTAAGTTTCGCTAACTTTGTAACTTTATACCCACCTAATAAAACTTGAGACATGCAGTTTTATACAAATTTCTAAGAATTTGTTATTTGTAAATGTAACTCACTTTGGATTTTAAAAACCTGTTTTAAATATACATCGTCTGCATATTTAGAGTCAATTATTATTAATTTTCTTCTTCTAAACTTTCTAAGCGACAGTTACGAGTATTTTTTTCTAGAGCAAATACGAAAGTGTGGTTTACACAACCCAAATCAATAATTTAAGTGACATTTAACAGCAGGGGCAGATCAAGTACTAGTAGTATTCATATACAGTACGCGCCTAAAGTATGGAATAAATTCAGTAAAACCGAAACAAATTTTTTTTGGGAAAAATCCTCGAACAGGTCGATTTTTAATTTACAAAATACATATTTTCGCATAAAAGGCGATTTTCAACTGTCATTTGTTTTCGAGTAATGACTCATCGACATTTTTTTAAATAGCAACCCCCTATGTGTTTTTTGATTCTGAAAGATCGTTTCATTGTCGATCCGACAATATTAAAATGTTGCCATCTTACATAGGAAAGTTTTCGAGTAAATGACGATTGAATGTTAGAAAACGTAAATTTTATTAATTTAAAAAAATAACAATTCCTATGTCAAGCAAATACAATTCATTAAGTTTTCTACCTAAATTAAGTGTTCGAATTGCCACCCACCGACTTCTTGACAATACGCAAGTCTGTGTAGAAATTCTTCTTGCACATTATAAATTATTTCTGGGGTAACTCGGTGTATTTCATTTATAATACAATTTTGGAGATCTTCTAAATTATGTGGTCTATTAACGTACACTTTTGGAGTGTGTGGAGTGTGGAGAAGTAAAGAAATAGTCCAGTGGTGTAAGATCTGGGGATCTCGCGGGCCATTCTATCGGTCCTCGTCTGCCGATCCACCTCCTAGAAAAACAATTGTCCAGAAAATCTCGAACAGGACACGCATACTGCGGAGGTGCACCGTCTTGCTGAAACCATATGATGTCATCAGGAATATCAGGGGTCATTATCGTTAGGAAAAATTACTGCAAGCGCTGGAACAAGGTGATTTTGTAAAAACTCTAAGTATTTTTCTCCTGTAAGGGTTTCTTCAAAGTAGAAAGGCCCTACTACTCTGTTGTCAACTATTCCAGCCCACACATTTAATTTCTGTGGGTATTGGCTATGTGTCTCTGCCATCCAATGAGGATTTTCCCGACTCCAATACCTGCAAGTTTGACGGTTCACTGTACCATTGAGACAAAACGTGGCCTCGACTGAAAAAAGTATTTGCCGGTGTAAATCTTTATTTACTTGACATAAATCCATCATAATTTCACAGAAATGTAAGCTGCACAAGTTGAATTTTGTAGGGATGATATTTTTCCTTCCTTAGGATACGCACTGTGGTCTGACTAATTTAATTGTTTAATGTAACCAATCGTGAAGTATTATGAGAATTATCTACCATACTTATCAAAATGTTCTGTTTGTGATCATCACAATATCTACAACATTGCCAGTTTCCCTAAATTTAGATTCTATGTTACTGACTGTTGATTGGCTGATACGGCGATCTGGATGTTTTTCATTAAATAAATCGCAAACTTCCTGTTGCGTTCTAGTCTTATCCATAAAAAACTTCAGGCATTTCGAAAAACTAAATTTGATAACGTTTTTGCTTTATTTTAATTGATTTGGGTTTTCTAACATTCAATCGTCATTTACTCGAAAACTTTCCTATGTAAGATGGCAACATTTTAATAATGTCGGGTCGACAATGAAACGATCATTCAGAATCAAGAAAAAATAGGGGGTTGCTATTTAAAATAAAATGTCGATGACGTCAATACTCGAAAAAAAATGACGGTGGAAAATCGCCTTTTGTGCTAAAATATGTATTTTTTAAATTAAAAGTCGACATGTTCGAGGATTTTTCCCAAAAAAAATTGTTTCGTTTTTACTGAATTTATTCCATACTTTAGGCGCGTACTGTACAACTTATTTAATGTCCATTTTGATTTTAATAAAAGTAAACTTTAATTGTACAGGGTGATTCGCTATATTTTGACCCCCCTTTAACTTTTTGTTTTAAGAGTTATAAAAAAAATGTGAAATATAAAAGTTGCACGATTTTTTATGAATTTTTCGAAAATGATAGCAGCAAAACAAATGAAGTCCAAACAAAATGGCCGCGGATGTTAACTTTGTTAAGTTAAATGGAACACTCTGTATATTTTTACATATTTGGATAGAACGTTCCCTGTCGAGCATAGCCACATAGGGTTTGTTGGGTCCACCTCTAACAATAAGCAAGATACTTTAAAAAAACGAAAAGAAGGTTTTTATTAAGAAAACAATAAATCTTGTAATTGTTAGACCTCTTTCAAGCATTTCTGCCTTTTTTCCAATTACGTAAGGATTTACAGATTTAGTTATAATATATTTTGATATATCGCACATTGATACGGTCCAAAATGCGTATAGGTAATGTAACGAAATCTCACTAATTAGGCCGTGAGAGGTCTAATTACTCATGGACATTATATGGTAGGTAGCGACAGTGACAGGTAGTAATGTCTTGACAACATTGTTATTGATTGACAGTATGTATTATTATTTAATTAAAATAGGTTACACAGAAGTAGAAAATTATTTAGAATTAAAATAGAGTATGCTCTAGTATACTAGTAAACTATACGCATTTTGGACCGATCTGTCAAAATATATTACAATTAAATCTGTAAGTCCTTACGTAATTGGAAAAAGGCAGAAATGCCTGAAAAAGGTTTAACAATTACAAGATGTCTTATTTTCTTAATAAAAACCTTATTTTCGTTTTTTAATAGTATCTCGCTTATTGTTAGTGATGGACCCAACAAACCCTACATGACTATGCTCGACAGGGAACGTTCTATCCAATTTTGTAAAAATATACAGGGTGTTCCATTTAACTTAACAAAGTTAACTTTCGCGGCCATTTTGTTTGGACTTCATTTGTTTTTCTACTGTCATTTTAGAAAAATTCATAAAAACTGTTATATTTCACATTTTTTTATAACTCTCAAAACAAAAAAGTTAAGTTAAAGGGGTGTCAAAATATTGAATCACCCTGTACAACATTTCCAGAAATTTCTGTTCTTGCAATGAACCTTTTTCGTATAACAATGTACATAATATGTAGAACACACATTTTTACGACACAAATTGACATATTTTCTGACAATATCCAAAACACATTTTTTGTCGGTAATACAAAACGACCTTAATGTTAGTGTCAATAAGTGAGACAATTTTGATCGATTCTCCATCAGCAACATTAGAAGTTTCTAACTTGCATAATTCGTTAAACAGGCACGCACCAACAAACTTTTTGTAACAACCTGTAATATAAAATCTAAATTACTAAAGTTATTAAAGAATATATTTATAAAAGTTTCACCTTTATATAATCAAAAAACAAACAGAACGTTCAACAATTTTTCTTAGTGAGAGGAATTGACAAGGATCATTATTCCTTCCTAACGGCTACTCGTTGGAGGTCAAATTTGAGGCACTACCTCCTTTCCATGTGGGCCAGGACCATTCATTGCCGTTTCGGTAATGTATTCGGCTTTTCCGACTCCACGAACTGAAAGTCGACTCATTCAGTGAACAATTTTCCAGGAAAATGCACCTGGATAACTCATGCGGATATTTCAACACAATCCAAGTCCGCCAGAAAATTCATTCCAAGGCACACTCGACTTTTATTTCGCAGTAGCATCTGCTGAAGTATTAATGATCTCAATTTCATCAAAAAAATTACATTATAAATAATTTTAATCGTAATGCTCAATAGAGAGTGAACCTTAAATGTGTACAATACAGTTAACTGTATAGAACACATAATAGTTTTTTATAAAACAAAATTAATTAGATTCAAAATTAGATATTAAAATTTAAAAAAATTGGTAATTATCTAAATTTCAATTACGTTTCCACTGTTTTGCAATCTTGATTAGTTATCCAAGTCAAGGTTTTAGTGGGACAAAGATAAATAGATAAAAGAACACTATATTTTAAATCATTGCCAACGTTTCGGTGTTATTTTACACCATCTTCAGGGCTCTAAAATACAAACAATGTTTTTTAAAAAATTCGTTAAGGTATTAAAATAAAAAAAACAAATACATTTAGAATAATTCTAAAAAATTTGTTCCTGTCACAATTACCATAAAACCTGAAAAAGAAAAATTCTAAAACAGCTCTAAAAATAACATAGGTATTACTCACTCACCGAAATTTGAAGTGTCTTTTGTCCAACTTAACAGTTCTCAATATTAAGAAGATGGTATCTAGATACTTTACAGGGTGATTCATTAACAATGGGAAAGTTGAAAGCTGAAGATACTACACGTAAAATGGTGGTCATTGGCACAAACATGCCTTATCCGAAAGTTGATAGTTTCGGAAATACAGGGTGTTGAAAGTAAAAATTTTAAATCGTTTTTTTGCGATTATTCAGAAAATATCTTGGTTAGGAACTTGAAAATTTGTGAAACTATATTTTTTTAAGCGACGAATAAGATGCGTGTTGCAATTTCAGCATTGCTCATAGAGGGCGCCACTTACGACCAATTTTACCGAAAATTTAGTTAATAACTTTTTACCCTGTATGTCTAACATGAAACTTGATTCAAAACCTGAAAGAGCAATCATTTTTCCATTAATTAGGTACTCTTGTTTCATTTCGGTATCTCGATCCGTTTTCGAGAAAAATAGATTTAACGAACTCTATGTTTTGATAATACGAGAAATTAAAAGCGAAACAAACTAAGTGTTTCTTCATGTTTTTACAACAATTAATAATAAAACAAATGAAATACCACGTAATAACACTGATATAAGTACTTTATACAACGTTTTCTGAGAAATCTTCGAGTTTGAAACAACTTATTTGGATTGTGTCTGACTTCGTTGGCAGCGATTTGTATTCTTTGCCACAACTCTTCATATGAACCAATAGATTCTTTGTAAACGATATCTTTCATTCGAGACCAAAAAGAAAAATCAAGAGAATTGAAGTCCGGACTTGGCTTGAAGAAGTTCTATTTTATTTAAGAAGAAACGTGGTTGATGCACGATGGATGTCACCGTATTTTTCTCGGTCAATGCTTGCAGATTTAGATGCAGTTTTTTCAAATCGCTGGATTGGTCATGTAAGCATTTTTGCTTGTCCACCCAGAAGTCTGGACTTCAATCCTCTTGATTTTTCTTTTTGGTCTCGAATGAAAGATATAGTTTACAAAGAATCTATTGGTTCGCGTGAAGAGTTGTGGCAAAAAATACAAATTGCTGCCAATGAAGTCAGACGCAATCCCAATATGTTGTTTCAAGCTCGAAGATTTCTATTTTATTTATTTTATATTTATTGTGTATTTATAATTCATGGAACAATTTCAATGCGATTTTCTTTCACAGTAAAAATTGTTGTAACATCTTGGATACTGATCAGCAGAATGATATTGATTCTAATGTATGTAGATATCATGCTTCTTTTTCCTCTTACTTTTTCCCTTTCTTTTTCCCTTTTATTTTTTATTTTTTACTTTTCAATCCAGCACATTTATGAAAAAAATAAATTTTTTAGAATTACTGTAAATGTATTTGTTTTTTTTTATTATTTTAATACCTTAACAAATTTTATTAAAAAACATTGTTTGTATTTTAGAGCCCTGAGGATGGTGCAAAATAACACCAAAACGTTGGCAATGATTTAAAATATAGTGTTCTTTTATTTATTGATCTTTATCCCACTAAAACCTTGACTTGGATCTAAATTTCAATTTTGTTGAATATTTAACATAGTATTAGTACTGTGCTCAATTGAAACTCACAAAATTGAAATCACATTATAATTTATTTAGAAATTTGCATACTATTTCGGCTGCAAATAAATTCGTTTTAATATACCACGCTCAAGTTTCTTCGAGATTAGCATATGGCATATGTCTATAGGGTAACTAACTGCTTGTTCATTGGATGTATTTGTCGTATAAAAACAAATTTTAAGGTCTATCGATGGGGAGCCTAGTAAATACTCTTGTAGACGACTTTTTATCTATGAACTATTATGTTTGCTTTTAAAAATAAGAAGACAATAATAGTTATTTATTATATAAGCGTTTTAAGTAGCATTTTATCCACGCAAGAATGCTTAAACGGGAAAACGTGGTTCTTAAGTAAATAAAAGGCAATTAAAACAGATATGAATACTATGTTTTATCCATATTCATATCGCAATCGTATTTGCTCTAAAGAAAGTAATTGTGTTCCTGTGGCTCTTTTTGAAGAAGCTCAAGAACCAATATTTCATTTATTGACAGCGAAATCCATTACGAAAAAGAGTTCGCCGAATTTAACGAATGGAGGAAAAAATTGAAGAGTAATGACAATAAATGAAGATGCTATCGTATTTTTTAAATTTGAAGAAAAAATATGCAATTTCATCTATTTGGTCGAAGTATTCGATGTTTATAAAGGCCTACAAAAATATAGGTATACTATTAATTGGTAATTTTTTAGTTTTTTCAATTTACAAATAAATTTTCATGTATTGTTTGCCATCTTATTTTATTTAAAAGTAAATGAAGTGATTACAAACCGCCTGAAAAAATTTAGGAGTATTGCAAAGGTCGTTACGTTGTCGCATTACGACATAGTCACATTAGATTAGACTTAAATATTTCTATTGTTTTCATCATAATTTTTTTTTCTAAAAAAAACACCCTATATCTCAAAAATGAAGCATCTCCTAAATAATTTTAATACTATTGGTTAAACCCAAGAGAAGGGGAGACAAAAAAGCTTATTTGACTTACACATACTCGAGACTAAGACCAATTAATAATAGGTACTATATTTTTTTAGGTTTTATGAGGATAAGAATTCAGAAGCACCCTTCCGAAAAATCGATTTTGCCATGAAACTATGAGAGTTAGGAAAAAAAGTGAATGTACACTTTTTGTCAATAACACACTGTTCTATCTAAAAACAGCATCATTTTTTATTTTCAGTAGGGCCGTATTAATTTTTTTTATAATTTAATGAGTCTGAGTGTCCATAACTCCGCCACTGGTTGCTTGCGGGACTTCTACTTCTATGGAAAAATGGTATCTTATAAGAAGATGTGTCATGCCAAATTTGGCTTGAATAGCCTTCTTCATTTAGAAGTTATTTAAAAAATTCGAATTTTTTTTTAAATCTTTAACGCTCTATTTCGAAAATGAAGTGTCTGGAAAAAAAATTATACTTGATTTTTTTCTTATTTTTATATGAGGAATATCTCCTTAAAATGTGACTCTGAATGAGATTTATATTTATATCAAGGCTACCTTTAGAAGCACATTCTGGCTATTGTATAAGGCGGACTTCAACAACTTTATTGGCCAATAAACGGCATAGTCGATGGAAGAGCTCCTCTGTAGTATAAAGTTATGTTGAGGAGTGTATATCTAACAAACTTGATATTGCAAGGAAAATCCAAGAAAAATATAGCTGTTCCTTACAAGAAGAGACATCCGTAACTTGTGCAAATTCTTCACAAACTTCGGCAGATGTTATGCGTTCTGAAAATGATGGCAACAATGCTACAAGGGTTGTTATTAACGGAAAGGAAGTTAAATGTGATAAAACAAAAAACGAAATGTCTATAACTATAAATGTAAATGTTAATTAGAATAAATAATAAGTAGATAGATTAAATTTGATTTATTATAAGTTTCTGTTTTTTATTTTTCCATTATTCTACTAGTGAAATAAAAAATTTTATTGCTCACGTCATATAAAAGCCAACTTTGTAAAAAAACGCCACTTATGATTCAATCGTATATAAACAAATCAGTAGTAACATTTCTTGATATCGAAAAAAAAATTAGGATTCAAAGAACATGGCAACTGAAAACATAGAAATGCTCCCTAAAAGGTCTATCGATCCAATAGCACCCGTAATAAATATTACATTACTCGAATTAATGAGAAGGATAGAGAACCATGACTACCCATATCTTACAATACGCGTATAAATGCTGAAATGGCACGACACGGGGGAGGATATATTATTATAATTTCCTAAACCATTGTCTATTTGTTTTCAAACGAAATTTAAAAAACGTGTTCCTGTATCCCACAAAGATACACTCAGCGTTGTTACAACTGAATAGCCACATGTTACTCGAATGTAATTACAGAGTAATACTCTGAACTAACAGTTCTACTAAACTAATTAAATTGGTTTTAGAGGGGCGCATAATGATCAAAATGGTTGCCTGATCCCGGTAGTAGTTTACTGGTGTTTTTTTCAAGTAAATGGTTCATCTGGATTTTTACGTGTTATAAAAACATTTATCGGGAAACTGTTTTGAAATTAACAAGAGTAATGACAACAAAAAAGTAATATAAACAACAGCAATTTAAAACCAGCTAATAGTAATGCGCTACTTTATAAAATCGCGTTCTTCTTTGTCCAAAATAACGTTATAGGATTGGAATAAAGAGTATGAGATATTCTTCGATATACAGGGTTAGAAGCACAAAACATATAATACAAGAAGGTCGTTTTCATAATACCAAAATCGAAACACCACTGACATTAAAGGACAACAACTGGCTCCCTCACTGTGTCTGGCCGCCCAAAAAGATTGAACTAAAGATAGCCGAGACGATAATGATGATTACTTTATAATCTACCGTAGGTAAAACAGAATGCCAATTTGCGCGGGCTTTTGAAAATACATTCTAAGGGTCATATATGACACTATACTAAAAATAGAACTAATTTCAGTAATTAATTAAGAACTTTTTAATCTGGCATAGTATCATAGACAAATTGCAACAAAAATGTAGCAGTTTCTGTGTGATACTCTGCAGGATTAAAAAGTTCTTAGATAATTACCGAAATTAGTTATAATTTTAGCATAGTGTCATACGACCCTAATACTACTTACTTTTAATATTTAAAAATATATACGATATTACGATTTATAATGGTAAAATCGTATTTTACTCGTTTAAATAAACTTAAAAAAGAAACTGCAAAATTTATAAAACAGTATTTATTAGCAATTTTAATGTGGTTATTAATGTTATAAAGAGGGATAATCCCCCTCGATCCCCAAATCATTGAGGCCAATTTCTAGCCATGGAATAATGGCGTGGTTACTAATGTTACATACAAACAAACAATTCTATTCACAAACTTTATATTTTCTGTTAAACCTGTTTTCTAAACACACAAACAAAATGGAAAGTTGACGGATAAAAAACAATCTTTTAACAATATGAATGTTTAGACATCATAAATAAATAATAAATATTTTTCTTTTGTGTGTAAACAAATATAACACTTTTCTCTATATTTAATAGGAAAACTTGCTCAATTTAATATTTACTTACCTTTTTGCAAAACTTCCAATATTTTTCTCATACTTACTACAAAAACATAATATAACCAAAAAAACGTCATGCTAAACAAAGGTGAGTCGTGAATTTCAGTGTGGAAAAGTTAGTAAAAAATTTAAAGACACTAGATTTTACATAGTGAAAAAACTTGTAACAAACGTAACAAACTTAAAGTTACTTCCTTTTCCTCACCCCGTTCTTCGTGTGTCTGGACAAGCTCCATCCCCTCCTTGTTGCGAATCTGGCAATGCTAGTTGCACAGCCATGGTTAGAAGTTTGACTGCCTTAATTTTAACAGACGATAAAATACATTAACATAAACAAAAAACCTATGACATTATTCCTAAACTCAAGCATTTCCGAGAAAAAAATTATCAAAATCTCCAATTTGATATACAAAAGTTGGATTAATTAAAGAATTTTGATATAACTGTGTGCATAAAATATAAAATACAATGTTTATTACTTTTTTGAACTTAATTCTAAAAAATAAATAGTGTTGCAATACATTTAAAATTCATATCGAGCAATGTGACAACGGTGCGGCGGATAACACGAGGTACTAAGCTGTCCAGTAATAAGCAATTCAGTTGGTATCTGGAATTGGACCGTGTCTGAGTGTTTTTTGTATACTACTATTTCCTTTTCTTAAGGTGTTTTTCAGCGAGTGCCTAAAAATTTGATTCGAAGGTGTCGTGCGTACATCGAAAATGGTGGTGGACATTTGGAGCATATGTTATAATTTGTTTGTTGTACTGAATTTTGCTTTTTGGTAAGTTTCACAACCATTTCCCAAATCTCTAAAAACAATTAATTTGTGTGTTTGTGTTGCAAATGTGACAATATTTGTTATAAATAGGTATCTACTGTTGCTTTAAGAAATAATTATTTTTCATAAAATATCTTCCCATTTTTATTAAATATCTTAGTGTATCCTAAAATTGTATGGTCCTACCTACTATAATATATAATAATAAACAATTTGCCTAAAAGTTTCAACAATATATTTATTTTTTGAAACCATAATATGAAAATGTATCAGGAAAATCACAGGAAAAATGTATCGAGAAAATAAAGTGGTTTATAAAACTAGCTAGTATGAACATGCAACAATGGTAGTGTTTCTTATTTATTAGTTTATCGTTGCACAAACTACGAACTAAAATCAAATTAGGTTATTGGATTCTTGTTATTTCTTATTCTAATGTTTGTCATATTGCATTTTTCTCTTTTGTATGGGGTAGGTAGGTACAATTTTGTTAGGTTCATCTTTCTTCGCTTTAACCTTTTGGCCCTTTTCATTTTCATTAAAATTCGTTCCCATTGCATTGCTTAATTTATTCCAACCAATGAAATCTACAGTTGATATATCATCTCCACAACACAAATATTAGGTTAACTGACCAATGTGAAATAAAGAAGAATACTCAAGACATCTTTCGCATCTGAGTAATAATTTTAAAGAAACTCTAAGTCAAGTAAAAGATTTTATAAATTAAAAAGTAGGTAAAGATTTTACATGTTTTTAGAGGGTAGACATTGCCATTAAATATGAAAGAGGATATCGGAGTCCTCCGCGACACATTTGTCATACTGGACTTTTTTAAAGAAAAAGACTGTATTACCTTTCGCATACCTGAGGTTGAATTTCGTTGACAACTCCCCGAATTTTTGTCTTTAATTCAGAAATGGTATTCATTTGGGCAGAATAAACATTGGACTTTACTAATCCCCATAGGAAAAAGTCCCATGGCGTAGTATCGCATGATCTTGGTGGCCAACTCACTTCACTGTTACGTGAGATGAATCGTCCATTACTTCCATAACAACTTGATAGTTGCACATGCCGTATGACAGGTGGCAACATCCTGCTGGAATCATATGTCAATGCCATCCAAACAAGACCACAGAAAGTTCAATAGCATCTCTCGATATCGGATCAATCACCCCACCAGCATAAAATACACACCACCGCATTATATAATTGTCTGGTTTCAATTCCTGGGTTAGTTGAATCTTGAATGGACGCAAATGCAGATAGACCAGGATCGATAATTTTTGAAATCAAAAAAAATTATAGTAGGATGAAACCCATTGGAAAAGAAAGAGAATATAACAGAAATGAAAGGAAAAATAATTTACGGGCGATCTGAGGTCGGGAAGGGGTAGGGGGTGAGTTTTTAAGGGTAAAAAACGGTTTCCCTTGATTTCCAGAAAAACTACAAATCTTATGGAAAAAAGTTAAACGACAAAGTTGTAGGTAATAAAAAGATCTACAACTTTTGTATTTACACTTTTTTCACATAACCTCAAAATTTATGTGAAAAATTCAAATAACCAAGTTTTTGGTTTTTTATTTTTATCTTTTACAAACAAATTTTTTTTTCACGAAATTTGGTGAAAACTTACCTATTTATGTCCCAAACACGCTGTAATTTTTTTGATTTGAAATATTTATTTTTTCACCTTATTTTTACTTAATATCGAAAAAGCACCCTAATTTTCAATCGAAAATTCTCACGTCAAAATATCTGCTTTTTTAAAAACGTCGGTGGGCTTTTTCTTCGTTGAAATCTCTACTTTCTGATGGTGTAAAAAAAATATACATTACTATGGTAAGTTTTCTCAGGAAATGCAAAGAAACGAAAGAAGATTCTACAACTTTCTCAAAATATTGTAGATGTCTTATTAAATATTAACTTTATTAACTTATTTGGTTGTTAATTATAATAGTATATTTCGACTTGTAATTTTTTTGTTTATCAATGTAACATGGAATCTTACGTTTTTCGAGTAATTAAAGTGTAAATTTTAATAAATAGCTCAAAATTGTACATAATGATTAGAAAAAAATTTTCGGATTCTAGTTCGTTTCTTTGCATTTCCTGAGAAAACTTACCATAGTAATGTATATATTTTTTTACACCATCAGAAAGTAGAGATTTCAACGAAGAAAAAGCCCACCGACGTTTTTAAAAAAGCAGATATTTTGACGTGAGAATTTTCGATTGAAAATTAGGGTGCTTTTTCGATATTAAGTAAAAATAAGGTGAAAAAATAAATATTTCAAATCAAAAAAATTACAGCGTGTTTGGGACATAAATAGGTAAGTTTTCACCAAATTTCGTGAAAAAAAAATTTGTTTGTAAAAGATAAAAATAAAAAACCAAAAACTTGGTTATTTGAATTTTTCACATAAATTTTGAGGTTATGTGAAAAAAGTGTAAATACAAAAGTTGTAGATCTTTTTATTACCTACAACTTTGCCATTTAACTTTTTTCCACAAGACTTGTAGTTTTTCCGGAAATCAAGATAAACCGTTTTTTACCTTTAAAAACTCACCCCCTTCCCCTTCCCGACCTCAGATCGCCCGTAAATTATTTTTCTTTTCATTTCTGTTATATTCTCTTCCTTTTCCAATGGGTTTCATCCTACTATAATTTTTTTTCACTTTTTACCATTTTTGAAGGCTTAAGCACTGGTCTAAGATTACAATTCGCTGCATTGTGCTTTTTTAAATGTTTGTTGCAGTGACCAACGGCGTACTGATGTTACAGGAATTTCCGACACTATATCACTCACCGCAGCAATATTTTCGGCCAGTGCGAGGCTGGCCTATTTATTATTGTCTTCAGCCGAGTCTGTTTGCTCATGTTTGGCGTTACTTCTACCACAAATTCCACGTAATTTGCATCTCAGCTACATACTCTCCGTACTTTTCTTTCAAATGGAATGACCCATATGAATTGTCATGGGTGAATGCAAAATTGAATGCCCTTTCCACTGATATAAGGTTGTCAAGAAAAATCAAGTTCTTTTCTAAAATCCGAAAAAGTAGCTATGTAACAGCGTCAAGAAGGGCCTTGCAATTGTATTAGTACAACGTCGATACATAGGATTTTACAAAAGCACAGCACAGCACATCCTCATCGCATCCAATTACACCAGGAGTTGCGATGAGGCTACTTTTCATAAAAATGGTTTCGTTAATAGTCATAATTACCTTGCCATTATTATGACACAGTAAAGCCTCACCAATTCCGGACAACTCATAGCCAACGATGGTCTTTGAACGTGTGGAGAGCAATTTTGGGAACCTGTCATCCATTCTTTTTTGGCCAGCATCTAACTGGAGCAGTTTATTTAAATATTTTAACAAACACTAGAATATTTGTTAGGTGACATTCCTTTAGCTACACTTCGAAGAATGTGGATGCAACATGATGGTACTCCACCTCACAATACCGCTGCGGTTCGTCAGTTTTTACAAGAAACTTTTTCCAACAGATGGATTGGGCGCGGGGGAATTAGCCTTCAACGTGTCCAGATATGACAAGTTGCGACTTATTTTTATGGGGAGTAATAAAAAGCAAAGTTTGCGTTACACCATCAACTACCGCAGAAAATATGTGGCAGCGCATTACAGAAACATTTCAAGAAATTACGCCAGACATGCTGACCAATGTTGAATAGACTATTAAAAACCGAATTCGTCTGTGTATTAATCAAAATGGAGGACACTTCGAGCAACTGATGTAAATCAACGGTCTAAGTATTCTTCTCATTGTTGTGTTCAGAGTTTCAGATTGTTTCGTTTTGCGCTTTGTATTAATTGTTGTTAGTGGTTTACTTTTGTTTGTCAAACCACTGTTTAAACATGCCAGTAAATATTGACACTGTCAGTCTCAGGCCTGATAAAATGTGAGAGAAAAGGGGTTTTGCAAGGCCTTCTTGACAGTTACAGAAGAATCCCTCTTAGGTGGAACACCCTGTATACAAATTATTTATAATTTTTTAACTTTAGCAAAAAATTTTTTTAGGGACACCTATGAAACTCATTAAATTTTATTGCTAGGCCTTTTTATACATGTTCAGCTTATTTCGGAAAGACTATATATGGGACGATCCACGTCAAACCGATCAAGCCTGTGTCCAAAATTTAAGAGCACCTACGAAGATGGTTTTCGGCTTAAAAAATTCGTCTTTCCAAGTACTTTAAGATGCTAATTGGCAGAATTGAAAAATCCAAGATGGCGGACATAATATGGCACCTAGAAGTATGAGAAAAATAAAGAATCGTCCGATAAACTTCTCACAGTAATCAGATTAACGACAAATTCATACCCAAATAGTCTGAACAGGTGCCCTTGACCTCGTCGGAAATGAGTATGGTTATTTTTCAAAAATTCAAGATGGCGAATTTCTTATAGTGACTTGTAAGGCTAAAAAACCTTAAATCGTCATTCAAAGGGAAGTGAACTGTCGATTTCACCCATAAACTTTGTCTGAACAGATATTTCTCATGTTTTTCAGGTCGCTGGAACGTGACATTGAGTTTGTTTGATGGTATATTGATTCTAACCTCAAAAATATTTGAAAAGTCTCGATTTTTCGTTGATATAGCGAGCTAAACCTCAAAAGAATATACAATTTTCATGTTTTTGGGGTCGCTGAAATATGATAATGAGTTTTTTCTGGTATCATATCATACACTGATCCTAACCTCAAAAGTACTTGAGAAATCTCGATTTTTTGTTGATATAGCGATCTAAACTTTAAAAGAATAGACAATATTCGTGTTTCTATGGTCACTTAAATGTGAAATGGAGACGATTCGATATTGTGGCGTTTTTTCCAGTTAATTATTTGGCAAGAAAGCAATTTTTCTAATCTACAGTCAAATAAATGTCATCTAGAATAGCTTTTCATTATAAACGTCATTAAGAGATGTACCCAGTGAATATTCCGTGACTCC
Organism: Anoplophora glabripennis; assembly: GCF_000390285.2. Taxonomy (NCBI): domain Eukaryota; kingdom Metazoa; phylum Arthropoda; class Insecta; order Coleoptera; family Cerambycidae; genus Anoplophora; species Anoplophora glabripennis. The sequence continues at coordinate 417,521 of NW_019416928.1, forward strand.
CGATCAATTTGTGATAATTTCAACAATTGAGACAGGATCCTTCAGTGAGCAGGCGTTAGAATAATAATAATAAAATAATTAACTGGAAAAAACACCACATTATCGAATCGTCTCCATTTCACGTTTTAGTGACCATAGAAACATGAAAATTGTCTTTTCTTTTAAAGTTTAGCTGGCTATATCAACAAAAAAATCGAGATTTTTCAAATACTTTTGAGGTTAGGATCAGTGTTTGATATGATACCATCAAAAAAACTCATTATCATATTTCAGCGACCCCAAAAACATGAAAATTGTGTATTCTTTTGAGGTTTAGCTCGCTATATCAACGAAAACTCGAGATTTTTAAAATATTTTTGAGGTTAGAATCGATATATGTTATTATACCATCAAACAAACTCAACGCCACGTTCCAGCGACCTGAAAAACATGAGAAATATCTGTTCAGATAAGGTTTATGGGTGAAACAGGCTTTTTAGCCTTACAAGCCACTATATGAAATTCGCCATCTTGAATTTTTGAAAAATAACTCCATACTCATGTCCAACGATGTCAAGGGCACCTTTTCAGACTATTTGGATATGAATTTGTGGTTAATCTGATTACTGTGAGAAGTTTATCGGACGATTATTTATTTTTCTCATACTTCTAGGCGCCATATTATGTCCGCCATCTTGAATTTTTCAATTCTGCCAATTAGCATCTTAAAGTAGTTGGAAAGACGAATTTTTTAAGCCGAAAACCATCTTCGTAGGTGTTCTCAAATTTTAGGCACAGGCTTGATCGATATGACGTGGATCGTTCCATATCTGAATTTAATTTTCCGGGCAATTTTGACCAATTTGACAAAAAATATATATAAATTTATTTTCTGGCTTAATTTAATTATATTTTCTGGCGTTGCATCAATTTTTAACCGAAAAATTACCAATTTTTTTTGCTATGAGAATTAGATAACGTGATTGCTCGGAATTTACAATTAGTACCCCCCATGTGAAAAGGGACAGATAACGCAATTACTTCCCACCGAAATATCTCATGCATTTTTAACCAGCCCCCCAGGGCGGCCAGGCCAAGTGTTCGCCGTCCACCCGGGTCGTGTTCGACGTGTCCAACATGCCGTGGACGCGGCCGGGAACAAATGACGGGCGAGAGAGCCACCAAACAGGTGGCTGCTAGTGTTTGAATGCAGCTATAAATATAGTCTAGCAGGCCTGGCAACCGGGAGATCGATGAGGCTGGCGGGTTCTCGCCGGCGATATTCGACCCGGCCAACAACACCGGCAGGCCTCGCCGGGGCAAAAAGGAGAAGAACCCCCTGTTCCTTCCTTCGCCCTTGCCGTGATTCCTGCGACGTGTATCATTATCGGGGAGTTGGACGGCAAAATACACCCTCGGCTTTTCATTTACGGACTAGTTTCGCTCCACTAGCGCGATATATCCACTTGAAAACGTGGGGTTTTGGACAATGGCGTGGATTTTACGCGGGGTTCGTCTTTAATAATTTCAAGCTGTATTGCCTTCCAGACTTATGGGCTGTTAGAATGATGGAATGTTATTTAGAGTACACTGTTTTTCGCCAATAAGTGGACAACAATTATACAGGGTGTTCCCCAAAATATGAAATTATTTCTTTAATGAGAAAAGCGGTCTATAGTCCAGGCGACAGAGCAGTAAAAGTAGGCTTTGGCGTTTGTGTTTGAAGTCATCTATTTTGTTGTACAGAAAAATCCCAAATCAACAAGAATCCGAGTTTGCCTATTCCAAAAAAACCATTGCTAAATTCAGGAGAACAACAAACATACAAAAAGAACAAAAAATCACCCGTTTTTCTACATATTTTTCCCTGTAACATTGAAAGTAAGCCCCAAATCAAAAAAAGTAATTCTTTATATTTTGTTTATTTGACGATATAAAGCTACAATTAGGGCTTGCAATCCCGGTATACCGGGATCCCGAAATAGCGAGATCCCGCACCAATTTTTAAATATGCGGATCCCGTTGTGGATTGCGGGATTCTGGGATTGTGCACAGGTGCTTCTCACCATCCGTTTGGCGTCGTTGATTTCACACGTGGCCCGACCACGACGCACAAAATAACTTTGTTTTCTTGGTTGTTAGTAGTAGTAGTCTGTCACAGAATAATTAACGGATATGTTCTAAAGGAAAGTATCTAGAACTAGCCTATATTTGTCTAAAATCTGTAAATCCCAACAAGTGTCGAGGCCGAGAGAGCTTTTTCTGCTACCAGTTATCTAGTAAATGACATACGGAGCTCGTTATCATACCACAGCGTAAATATATTGTTTTCTTCGGAAATATTTTCAGCAAAACCAATAAAAAAAATAAATAATTTTCTCAATTAATATTAATTTCGTTATTTTATATTAAATACATATCATTTTGTTTATGTTGTACATCTTAAGCCGTGTTGGGGTGCGTAATACAGCCTAATCTGCATAATTATTTTTGTTTGGCGTTCAAAAAAGAAATTTTTTGTGGTATATTGAAAATAAATGATATAAGTTTAATTTTATACTTGTTTTAGTTAATACATAAAAAATGTGGATATTATAATAGAATAATATATCATATTATCACGGGATCCCGTTTATACCGAGATCCCGCGGGATTTTAAAGTCAAGTGCCGCAAATACCGGGATTTTCAATTCATTGCGGGATTGCAAGCCCTAGCTACAATGCGAATAAAAAAAGTTGAATTTTGCATTTACAATGGGCGAAAAATCATATTTGGAGCAATTTTTAAAATAAGTAAATATTTATAAATATTTATGAAACTTTGTGAACAAATATTAAAACATGTCAATTCTTCCCTAAAAATTTTGCAACGATCGATCACGTGATTTTCGATTGACAAGATTGTTAATAAAGAAAATTTCAAAAAGTTTATCGCGTACCGTGGGTTTAAATTAAGATTTAGAAAGAGCACACAATTGTTTAGAGATGCTTGTTGTCATAATAAACAATGATCAATACTAAAAATATCTATTTTTACACTGGAAATTTTTAAATTTTTCAACATTTTACTATATAAACAATTATTTATTGCCCAGGGAATTTTCTATGCAATCGACATAATCTTGCACACATAAAAACTATGTCGCAACCCCTTGCTTTTTAGCCAAATACGTAGGCCAGGAAATATAGAGTTGAACGCGATTTTTTGCTTCGGCAAGCTGAATTTATCACTATAGATGTTAAATATTATGTACAATAACATATTAGTTTCCGCAGTCATAAAAATGGAGGGAAGATTGTTTACAGGGTGGTTAATTTTTACGTAAATTCACGTTTTTCGCTTATAACTTTTTTTTCGTACATTTCCACGAGAAAACAGTAAAGTACTTATTTTTCGTCTTCAAAAGACCTACGAAATTAGCCCACGAGCATCAAAAATATTGATTAGATCAAAAATTATATATAAACAGAAGAAATTTATTTATGACTTTTGAATTAAACATTTATAAACTGTGTTATTACTACCAGAACGTTTTGGCATCGCATCCTCTCATTCCTTATTACTTTCTAATAACACACACGAAATCTGGAATCGGTAAGTTGAATAGTTTACAAGTTATGGCCTTATAAACAAATTAACTAATTATTAGTCTGGACGATAAAGAGCATCTTCCACAATCGCACTGACATTTTTCATGGTAGATTTCATAATGATTTTTTTTTTAATTTCAAATTTGTAACCTGGAAAGTTTTTTATTTTTTAGCCTTAGTTGGAAAATAGAATATACGACGCACGCGCGTGATATAGTTATACATTATTACACATACGGAAAGCTTATGAAAAGAGCTTTAAGTTAAAAACAATCGTCAAAATTCGTTGAAAAACAACGGAGTTACAGACTGTCAAAGTTGACGGCAGATTGTTAAACAAATTAGGTTGGTAATACTGTCATAACCGGCAACCCGAGTACTTTCCCAGATAAAAATATTTTATTTATGGAAGTGTGTTAAGGGCATAAGAAATATTGTCAAAAGTCAGTGGGTCGCTACATTTTTCGGCGAGCCTATAAATGTTTAATTCAAGTCATAAATAAACTTCTCTGTTTATAACTTTTGATCTAATCAATATTTTTTGACGCTCGAGGGTTAGTTTTGTAGGTCTTTTGAAAACGAAAAAAAGTACCTACTTTGCTGTTTTCTCGTGTAAATGAACGGAAAAAACTTATAAGCGAAAAATGTGAATTTACGTAAAAATTATACAATTAACCAGCCTGTAAACAATCTTCCCCCCATTTTTATGAGTGTGGAAACTAATATGTTATTGTACATAATATTTAGCATCTATAATGATAAATTCAGCTTGCCGAAACTAAAACTCGCCAAATGGTCATTTCCCAGCTTATTTTCCTGGCCTATACGACAACATTCTACATTATTTGTTAATTTGTTACTACATTTGTTAATAATAACATCGGCCAACAAAAAAAAGTCATGTGAACTTTACATGCGGCATATGATTTCCTGTGTATTTTTGTCTCGTGAGCACGAATCGATAGACTGTTTTGCTCCATCACCCTTCAGTTTATCGTAAATTGCTGAATACCTGCAGAAAATCGCTAAAAATCTAATTCTAACAACGGATTCGGATTCAGGAGGTAAAATTACGTCGAAAAACATGTGTCACGTGTTAAGATCTCATCACTTCCTAAATTTCTTCATTTTACTGAAGATTTTTAGCGATTTTCTGAAGGTATTATTATTATTATTATTAAATTATAGCTTACGTAATCGTAGTAGTACTTTCAATATCCGTTTAGTGCATTTTCGGCAGATAAAATCTTAATGAAAAAAAAAATCAAGAAAGGTACCGTGGTCACTGGAATTTCTCGAACGGGAGTGGGGATGACTGAGAGCAGCTATAAATTATTATTAACTTTATGCTTCTATATCTCAGAATCTACACAGTAGAATGCTGTCGTATTTGGCTCAAAAGCAAGGGGTTACGACGTATGTGTGTAAGATTTTGTCGATTGCATAGAAAATTCCCTGGGAATAAATAATTGTTTATAGAGTAAAATGTTGAAAAATTAAAAAAAAATATCTAAATGGTTACAAAAGTGTAAAAATAGGTATATTTAGTATTGATCATTGTTTATTATGATAACAATTATCTCTAAAAAATTGTGTTTTTTTGAAATTTTCTTAATTAACAATCCTGTCATTCGAAAACCACGCGATCGATCGTTGCAAAAATTTTTTTAGGGTAGAATTGATATGTTTTACTATTTGTTCAAAAGTTTCATCAATATTTATAAGTACCTATTTACTTATTTTAAAAACTACTCCAAACATACATATGATTTTCTACTATTTTTCGCTCATTGTTAATGCAAAATTCAACTTTTTTGATTCGCAGTTATTGTAGCTTTATAGAAAATCGTCAAATAAACAAAAAATAAAGAGTGACTTTTTTATTTAGGGCTTACTTTCAATGTTATAGGGAAAATATGTCCAGAAACAGGTAATTTTTCGTTATTTTTGTATGTTTGTTGTTCCCCTGAATTTAGCAATGTTTTTTAGAATAGACAAACTCGGATTCTTATTCTACATAATATTTGGGATTTTTCTATACAACAAAATAGATGTAGTCCAGGAAAATTACCATTTCACCTCAGAATTGGATAAAGAAGGTTCGATTTTGATGAGACAAAGTGCGTTCTCTTCGTAATTGCATGTAGGTCAAAGTCTACAACGTCTCATGTGGCGCTAATTTGTTTATTTATTAATAATCAATTATTATTAACAAATTAGCGTATTTCGGATATTACGTGGGTTGGAAGAGGCCAATTTTGATGCGGTAGAGCCCATTCTTCTTCTGATTAGTTGTACCTTAACTTTGGGAGACTCCCACCGATCTTCATTTGTTTATTGATTTTTATTCGATCATTAAGAGCAAATTAGGCAATCGGACTGGGAGAGGGGGATTTTCACGCGGTAATCGACGCTCTTCTCGTACTTGGATTACAAGGTGATCCAGAACCACTAAGGGCCACTAAGGGCAGACTGATTTAAATTTCAATGAATTAGTATATACAAATTCGGGCTGTTATCTGTGAGCTGGACGATAAAAGTCTGATTTTTATGGAATAAGTCACTTTGATCATCATCCGGTATATTCCAAAACCGTTAAGGTCCGAATGATCTTCATTTGTTTCTTTTTACTAATTAATCAATATAAAAAAATTATACGTGCAATTTGCAACTAGGACTTAGAATGGATAATTTTTAATCAAAGAGAAGTGGATAACATTTATTCATAATGATTCATGTTCTATATGGTCTTCAGCTTTTTGAGAATTCACTTCCTGCATTAGGGTCTTGAACTTTCTATATAAAACCACGTTCATCCCGTTCAAATCGGCTAGTCCTACTCCCGACCGCAGATATCACGTCTAATTTGTTTATAACAATCAAATAAAAACCGATAAACAAATGAAGATCGGTGGGGGTCCTTTACAGTTAAAGTACAACTAATAAGAAGAAGAATGAGCTTTACCGCATCAAGATTGGCCGTTTCCACCCCAGGTAATATCTGAAATACGATTATTTATTAATAATAATTGATTATTTATAAATAAACAAATTAGCGCCGCATGAGACGTTGTAGACTTTGATGTACATGCAATTACGAAGAGAACGCACTTTGTCCCATCAAAATCGAACCTTCTTTATGCAATTCCGAGGTTCAGCCCTATTTTCGTCTATTTTTTCTGGACTAATGACTTCCAAATACAAACGCCTCGAATGCTCTACTGCCTGGACTACTAGTTATAAATCGTTTTTTAAGCTGCACTTAATCCCTTGTGTACGCCGCACAGCGATGCAAATCGACATTTTTCGCGTCAAAATACGTTCGGCAGCTAAGCATGTAAATAAAATTAAGTACTTGAAGTTTTATTTAAATACAGAAACTGTATTTTTGCGGATTTCTACTGAAAATTAGCATGTGATTAGTTAAGGTGCTTAAATTTATTATGACTAGGAAGACGTAAATACACACTTTTTGTAGGTACCTGAATTCTTTCTATACTACGCACATTAATTTTGAACTCATAGACCTTAATTCGAAACCCGACAACCCATAAACCTTAAACCATAACCTATAAAACCTTAACCCATAAATTATAAATCCACAAACTCATAAATCCTAAATCTGTACACCAAACTAGTTAATAAAATAGTAAATCCTCATAAAACGGAAACCCATAAACCCTAAACCTCAAACTCATAATCAATAAATTGATAAATCTCCATTCCATAAACCCTCAACCCATAGATCTTTAACCCCAAATTCCTTACTCATAAATTTTTAAACTCATAAATCTTAAACTCTAAACTCGTATGTCCCAAATCTGAGAACTTCAAACCCATAAAATTACCACACCCATTAATCATAAGCCCATAAGCTTTAATGCTTTAGCCTATAATTCTAAAACCTATTAACTCTAAACTTACATACTCTAAATTCATATCCAAACTTATTTATCATTTCAAATCTAATAAACCTTTAACGCATAACTTCAAGTCACATGCACCTTAAACCTATAAATCCTAATTCCATGACATCCTAACTTATAAACTCTAAACTTATTAGCCCCACAAACTCATCAACTCTACACCCATAAACCTTGCACACTCAATCCATATACCTATATCAATCCAGTACCTACGAGTATAAGAGAAATATGTGTAAAGGGTATATGGATTTACAGTACATACCTATCTTGAGTACATGTACAGGTTCATGGTTTATTGGTTTGTGGGTTTTGGACTGATGAGTTTTGAGTTGATGCATATAAAAGATATATGTTGTGGGTTTACGGATTTAAGATTTGTGGGCTTAAGATTAATGGATACGGGGTACATATTGGGATTTTGTTTTATGGTTTAAGGGCATATGTTCAAATATTTAGGATCAAAGTTAAAAGTCTATGACTTTATGAAATATGGGTTTATGGGTTAAGAGGTTAAAATTTAAGGGGTTTTTGCTTTATCAGTTAAGGAGATATAGGCAAATGTTTAATGTTCATAGGTTAAACGTCTGTGTGTTTATGGAATATGGGCTTATGGATTTAGGGTTTATGGGTTAAGGTTATATGGGTTAAGATTCAGAGTTTATGGGTTATCGGGTTTTGTTTTAACATCTATGGGTTTAGTATCTATGGATTCAAAATTAATGTACTAAAGTATTGCGTACTGATCAGAGAATTCTGGCGTAAAAAGTGTGAATTCAGGTCTTCCTAGCAGTGTAATAATTATTTACCTGTGTCAAAAGTTAATTTCCTGCAAAGATCCACAAAAGTAAAGCTTATGAAGAGTGTTTTTTTTTAATTTATCGCTATTACTTTTTCTGTTAATAAGGATAAGGATAAGTATCTAGTAATTTTCTTGACAGATATTGTTATTCACATCACTCAGTTGACTCTTTTCACGATCAGCTTTTGTTTTATTAGTCCAGCATTAAAATAACGGCCGTCCTAAAACTGAAAATGCTTCAGCGAGATTTACATCTTTAGTGTCCCAAGGGTAGCACTTATTCCTCACAGTCAGTGTAAAACTAGCGATCATAAAAATTTATATTATATCTTATAAGCGATGTCGTAATTTCGCATCACCATACGACTTTGATCAAATCTATAAAAAATATGTGCATTGGATATCAGTTAAATCATTACATTATACTTACTATTGTAAAATATGTATTCAGGTACAATTTATCAAGCTACATCTGTTCTTATTACATGATTACATGAACTACTGATACAATGATATGAAATAATTTTGCTACTCATTTTTTTACAAAACGACGCAAAAGTGAACCTAAATCGAGCTGAGAGGGATTTTAATTCAATCCATGGGTAAGAGCTTTGTTGAGTTTATAAACAAAACCTGGATTTATTCTCGAATACGCTTAGTCCAAGATTTAGCTAGCAGCATAGCGATTTGAAAGCCCAGTGGCGTTAAGGACAAGCACGAATAACTCCCGTAACCCAAACTTCGCTAGTTTTAATGTAAACTTCGCTGCTTCTCGTCATATATTTTCATTGCCCACAGGCTTTTGCAAGCCATCATCAACTATATATTTAAGAAAACGTCAATTATATTCAATAATAATTCAATTTTATTTCAGAAAGCTTTATTTGAATTTCAGTTAAATAATTTGTATTTCTAAATAATTATGATATATGTATGAACTTTACGAAGTATTTTAGGAAAAAAATAATCAAGTCAAATTAGTAATATCAACAAATATTAAAAGGACGTTCACTATTTCATAATTGTAGCTTTATATATTGTTAATTACTGTCAGCTAGTAACAAATTAATAATTATTCTATGTATTCAAATTGTTTTTCGCATCTCCCTTCTTCTATGAAACACGCATAGCCGTTAAAAGAAAAACTGTTTCTTAACAGTCCCCTCCTTCCTATTGATAGCCAGTCAGTTTATTTCATCTGTTAGTGTTACACATATAATTGTGTGTGTTTTGTTTGCCTCTGACTTGTGTGAATTTATGCAAAACAAAAAAAAATAGAATAGGTTTCACCCTTCTTATATGTAAAGCCTAGCTACCATTTAAATACTTCGCTTGTAAAAAGGGTGTAATCGAAATGGTATTTTTTCCTCGTACATACCATGGTATACACGCAAAAGGGGTATTTAATTCTACGTAAAGGCTTGCTGTTTTAATTGTTTTGCTTTAATTTCAAAATTTATTTTTTTAAAGCTGCCTTTTTTCAAAGACAGTCATTTTGATGCAATATTTTTAAAATATACTAGTTATGTTATGTCTTTCTTTTTATATAGCTATTACTAAATTCAGAATTTCAATTCAAATTAAAATTAGAAATTTGGATGCTTATTACAGTCCGAGTTTATCGATATACAGGGTGTTAGAAGTTTAAAACCCTATATATGGCATCGGCCTTAAACCCTAAACTCAATCATTTCCGAGAAAAAAATTACCAAAATATTCAACTTAATGTACAAAAGTTCGATTAATTAAGGAATATTGACAACGCTTAATTCTAAAAAATAATTAGCCTTGTAATGAATTTAAAATACGATAACATTCATATCGAGCAATGTGACAACGGCGCGGCGGTTAAAACGAGGTACTAAGCTGTCTAGCAATACGCAATTCAGTTGGTGTTGGTATTTGGAATTGGACCGTGTCGGAGTGTTTTTTGCGTACCACTATTTCCTTTTCTTGAGGTATTTTGAAGCGAATGCGCGAAAATTGGATTCGAAGGTGTCGTGCATCGAAAATGGTGGTGGACATTTTGAACATATGTTGTAGTTTGTTCTATGCTTGTACTTTGTAAGTACCTAAATTATTTTTAATACGTATAATTATTGGGACGACGTGAATATTTGGGTACTTTAATTACATATTTTTCAAATTCATAATTTGATTAAAAGTTAAGTTCCTGTTTTCCTGATTCATAATTACTAAAATTCGAACTTCGTACTACAAAATCGATACATTTTATTTTATTTAAAAATTGAAAAACAATTGTCTTGAAATTTACTAAATGTTTCACAATAATAGTTGTTTACATTTTTTCCGTAGGACAAATCAGCCTCGTGCACAAGTGGTGTACATCAGCTGTGTAGCACTGTTGTCACGTTGTGATGAAATTCCTCAATATTAATACTCGTTGACTCGTTTAAGGCTATTCCAAGGTTGATTTGAGAAAAAGGACTTCTGGTAGGGTCAGTGAGAAACGATTTCAGACCCCTCTGTTTTCGATCGAAGTTAAAATTGTTGATACTAAAAATTGGTTATTAAAATCATTCGAGTTTAAGCAGAGCTACGCAGTTCATTTGAAGGAACAAATGAGCAGATCTTTTATTTCGAAAACTACTTATTTGACACAAAAACGACCCGTACAAAGGTTGTAGGATTTCGCATGGGTTCGACCTCAGTGGACCCAAAACTTGCCCAATCCTCCTTACATTCGGTTCACATTAAGCTACAAATTGGACCTTGGATTCAAACTCAGTGACTTCAAAAACTGTAATCGATTTCTCGTTTTTTTCTAGGTTTGACCTTTAAATAACCTTGAAATAACCCTCAATGACCTGATGCAGACAAACTGACCTCGGATTCGAACTCAACTATCCCAAAAACCTATCTAAGAGGCGGTTAGACTTAATTGCTCGTTTTTTTTTTCAATTTTACCTTGAAATGACCTTGATACGACCTTTAAATGACCTGATACAGACAAACTAACCCCGGATTCTAACCCAGCAACCCAAAATTTTGTATAACAGGTGGTTGGAGTTGATTGCTTGGCTTTTCTCAATTTGATCTTGAAATGACCTTGAAACAACCCTAAAATGGCCTGATACAGACAAACTAACCTACGATCTAGACTCTACGACCCAACAAAACTAAATTCCGAGCTCCTTTGATTTAATGCACTTCTGACCTCTAATTGACATTGATCCTGACTACGAAGGAGGAGGGAGGTCCCGTTTGGGGTGGAATCCATTAGTCATTGGATATAAATAATAAAAAAAAATTGACAAAAAATGAAGGGCGCCGAAAACAGGCCTAATTGACCCTTCACCTTTAAAGTGATATTCAAATTGAAGTTTTGGTGCACTCAGTGTCAATGACCCCTGATTCCCCCTATTTTAGGTAAACTACTTTCAATCCATCTGATAAATAATGTAATTGTATAACTTTATAGTTATTTATTTCAGTTTTTAGTGATGATACGGCGTGTTTATGTGTCTTCATTGTTAAGTTTCTGTGTGTTATGAAAAAAGGTGGTAAAAAAAGTATGTAAATGAATCAAGCAAAATGAGACTCAACAACCATATTGTGTCCAATTGAATATGCGGTTGTTTGGGCTTACTGTAGCCCATACAGTGGGTAAAAAAGGGTAAAAAAATCAACGGAATTTGAGAAAATAAACTCATTATACGTGTAATATAACCCCTATTCAAAGTTTCACTATGTATCGAAAGAAACGTTTCTCTCCTCAACTTTAGCAGAATACGACAGCATGACATTTACACCACTCACTTATAATTAGCTGCAGTTCTCTCAGGACACGATAGATGGACACTTTAATTACGATAATGCTAACCGGTGATGTTCGTCGTAGTCTATCTACTATTTGATTAAGGCATTAGCATCGCCCTGATTAAATCATAGGGTCCTTGGAGACAATCACGCTCATTTGCATTGTCAGATGTGCAACACACTCACCACCGCCTGATTACAACATTTTTGACACCGGTACGGAAACTAATTAATTATCTTAAACATTAATTAAACCGATGGTTGCGATACATTAGTTGCGATGGCTTTCTTGTCCTCTTGGTATCGATCTTCAAACTATGATATGTATAGGGTCATTTGCAGCTTTTAAATATATTTTTCGAAACGCTTGCCTCAAATATTAGACACTTATTACGAAAAGTGTGTTGGGGTGTTACTAATGATACTCCAGGTCCAAGATAGTAGACAGTGGAAATAAATCAAACCACAATTTATATTACTTCTTAATCTGATAAAACAATTTTGTATATAGTCTGCATGAAAATTGTAATGTGCTGCTCATTTTGCACAGTGTTCCGATAAATGTTTAGAATGTGCGCGCACTTGGAACGTTTTATTGTTACAAGTATCTGTTCCTATCTTTGTATATCGTGAACAAAAGGGAGATGGCTGCGGCTGCATGGTTTGACTTTTTAAAATCCTTTCACTGAAATGGTGAATATATAAAAAAAGTGAAACACGTATCAGGAAAAAAATTAAAATTAAAAATACACTCTACATATATTCTCTTTTAAAAATGACCTTCCAACATTAAAGAAAATTTAAACTGCAATCACAGAAGACAAAGATTTGCTTAGATTGTTCCGATTCGAAGTATTCAAACTGAGTTGATTACCAGTAAACCAGTTTTCAACCGATGCATGTTGGTCATAAGTTGATGTCATTAACTGTTCAAAGTTTAAGTTGATTCTAGTTATATTGGTATTATCAGCGAAGAGTATACTTTTAGTATCATGAGGCAAACAATTAGGAAAATCATTAATATATATCAGAAACAGTAACGGACCCAATATGGAACCTTGTGGAACTCCATGTTCAATATTCTTTGTGGATGATTTCACATTATTATATACAACATACTGTAATCTATTACTCAAATATGATCTCAATAAATCCGAACTGTATGTGTATACAGTATGTCCCTTTAAGTTTCGTACAAATGGGAAACTTTTTTATTATCAATTTTACGAAGAAAAGGTATTCATTATAAAAAGTTCTGATTTTTTGAAAACATGGTATTAAACTTTTCAAACTTGAGATCGCATATACAGGGTGGTCAAAAATTAAAGAAGAAATCAAATTTGGTAAGGGAAAAATACAATTAATTTTTATTTTAGAGAAAAATGTAATGGAAAAATGTTACTTAGAATTAACTCTAAGTTTAGATTCGTATTTTTTTTGTCATTTAAGGTTCTCTACAAACAGGTAACTTTTTATTATCAATTTTACGAAAAAAAGATTTCCTTTATAAAAAGTTCTGCTTTCTGAAAAAATGGTATTAAATTTTTCACATTTGAAATAGCATATACTCAAAGGGTCAAAAATGAAAAATAAAGCTCTATGAGAACCTCCCATATGTATGGCTTTAATGCTACATTCAGTAAAAATTTCTTTCATACTCAAATCTTAAAACAACTGTATTGTGCATGCATACGTCAGATTAAATTTAGAGTATGCTTGTATAATTATTTAGAGCCCCCGTAACTAAATACAGTTAGACAAGCCAGAACATGTACAAAGGAGTTTCTACAAACTTGTATCTTTTAAATCTGAAGGTGTTTATCCTGAAATTAGCATACTGCATAAATTTCTCCTTGAAAAACAACTTTACATACTTTAGTTAGTTATGGGCGTTACCATTCCGTGTCGTTACTGCATAAAATAATGCATAATTTGATTGATGACCCTGTCAATTTAAAAAAGTTTGGTATTACTGTTCCTAGAATAACATCGCGTTCTTCTATTACCTTCCATTTGCCTATTCGTGGAATCAATATATCATATATTAATCATTTCTCTTGTTTATCAATGTTAGCCAGCCAGATATTTTTAATACATCTAATAATAGTATAAAACAAGTAATTTTAAATCGGTTCCGCTTTGGTAAATCGTAAATATGTGTATTCTCTTTGCTCAATTAATTCTGTAATGTTGTGAATGTAATGAAAATAAAACAAACTTGGTGCAGTGATTGTCATGGATAATGCGCCTTATCATAATCGACGAACAGAAACATCTGCAAAGAGAAAAGGAAAAATTGAATTTAATAATTTTCGTACTCTCTAACTTATACGCCCATGGAATCCAGTAATTATTGACAATAGTTGAAAAGAAAACGGATTTCAGATTCATAATCATGATTTGTTTTGTCTACAATCATTAACAGTTAATATTTAACATTTTAATTCACAAGCAATTTTCTTTCAAGATAACAGGCGAGCGGTTCACCCCTAAAAAAAGGCATGAACCGACTAAATTTTTAAAGCAAAAACCTACAGCATGAAACTTTTTATTTTATAGAGTATTTTTCTGATAATTTACATATTTTTATATATTTTTCGGCGTGGTCAGTCAATTGTTATAAAAAAAAAGTTGTACAAAAAATTACTCGCCGAATGGCTTTGAAAATAAATTTTTATTGTAAAATTGACCAAAATAAACACTTTTTGTTCTTTGACAAAAATGCGAAAAATGCTTCATTTCCGAGATATTTACAATTTAATGTGAAAAAAGTGACGAAATCGACAAACTTTCGGATTTTTTTTCTCAAAAACTACTGAACAGATTTTAATTCTAAAAAAAGTATAATAAACGGCAGATTTTCTACTTTATGGTATATTTTTTATGGTATGGGTCAATCATTTTATTGAAGGTCTAAAGCGAGTAAAAAATATTTTAAAGAAAATTATGATCACACTCCAAATTTAAAATTTCTTTTTACAACATCTTGGATTAGATTATATTTACAATAAACATTATTATGATTTTTTTAATCGATATAATGTTAACAGTACAAATGTTCAAAAGATCATTTTGTTTGGTTTTGTAGCCGGAGTAAGGTTTTTGCAAGTAATTAGTAAAATTTAAATATTCGATTTTTGGTTTTATAAATGGCTAAAATTGACTTGAAAGTTATACCAAAACTAAACTAAATAATCTTTTTAAAACGTAAAATTGACCTAATAATAATAATTGACCTAGCGGTCTCGAAAAATAAAAAAGTTATTGGATAATTTATTGTATAGGATAATTATTTTATTTTTATTTTACAAAAATATTAACAGCAATAAAAGTATATTAATTTCTTTTTTATTTTTAAAAACATAAGTTCTTGAGTTGAAATAAGCGTTTCATCATCAATTTCGGAGGGAATATTCTGACATTCATCTGAGCACGCACAGACTGCACAGCAATCCAAGTTCGATGACAAACAGTTACAATTTTTGGTAGAACATTTTCCACTACATGAACAAAAATATTTTTGAAGCATATCTAACGCAGTTTCTCCTTCGAAATAATTAAAATCCAAACAATCATTTTCGATTTTCCATCCATCTGTCAATGGATTTAGAGTTACAATTTCACTATTTGTAGCCTGCTTCCATTCACTTATTTGCCATTTTGACCTCAAATAATGTTGCAATAATGCTGGGTACGAAGGTGGCGTATGTTTATCACGATTTTCTTTAAAATACTGTTTTTACTCACTTTAGATCTTCAATAAAATAATTGACCTATTCCAAAAAAATACGTCTTAAGTAGAAGATCTGCCGATTATTATGCTTTTTTTAGATTTAAAATCTGTTCAGTAGTTTTTGAGAAAAAAATTCCGAAAGTTTATCGATTTCGTCAATTTCTTCACATTAAATTCGGAAACGAAGCATTTTTCGAATTATTTCAAAGAACAAAAAATGTCTAACTTACAATAAAAAATTGTTTTCAAAGCCATACGGCGAGTAATTTTTTTTACAACTTTTTTGTTTATAACAATTGACTAACCACGCCGAAAAATAAAAAAAAAATATGTAAATTATCAGAAAAATACACTTTATAAAATAAAAAAGTTTCATGGTGTAGGTTGTTTTAAAAATTTTGTCGGTTACCTTCATTTAGAAGCATCTTTTTAGGGGTGAACCGCTCGCCTATAAATACAGCTCTATATTTATCTAGCATCGATGTATCCAAATAAGAAGCGGGCACGACAAAACACGAAAATTTCATTTGGATCATATTATGGCCGTACGTACACTTATTTTATTTCTGCGATACAGAATCGCATCCCCTTTTTCCAACTGGATATCATTTGCTTGTTTATTCGTGCGTAAACAAGCCGAGATATTTGGTGCGATCGTTACTCACAACGCACAGAAAATAAAGACATCTGCTTTATACGTACGGTTCTCCTTATTCTAACGCCAATTTCTATTTTGTATTCGGGTGGAAATTCCTGGGGAAAAGTTTTAGGCTCTATAAGAAATTTTAGTAAACTCCATAGAAATTTAGACGTTGTTTAGAGTTCGAAAAAATTTAGTTATTTCGAGGTCCGTAGAATTGTTTTAGTCCTACTTAAATAAATCGTAAATTATGAAATGTGTAAAGGAAACCTAAACAGTTAATATGTCTGTAGAAATATTTTACCTTAAGTTGTTTTATATTCATTGAGACGTATTTATTTCTGTTTTCAATTTAAATTTGACATTGTAAAAGTAAATTGGTAAAACTATTAAAATATTTCTCCAAGCATTTACAAAATGTCCACACGGAGAAAACGGCACTCCGTTCTCACTTTTAAACTAATGCGCTATTCAGTATTCCCCAAATACAAGTACAACTAAAGTCTAGAGATAGCCAATACATTTTGCTCCGAAGGTTCCCGCATGAGCATGTCTTATTACACCAGGAAAATTAGCGAAAATAAAAGAGAAACTCGAAAAAAGTCCTATCCGCGAGATTATTGTAAAATTACAAGACATCTCTCATCTAGTGAGTCAAAAACTTTTATTAGCTAACTTTTCTATTTAAACAAACAAGTGAGGAAATCAGTTTTTTCACTTTGCAGGGAAAACCATCAATTTTAGCGAAAAGTGACTCACAGACACCTTATAGGGAGTAAAATTATCTACAAAATGAGACTAGTTAAATTAAAATCGGTTAATAAACAAAAAAGTTATTGCAAAGAACAAGAAAAGTGGCCATTTTTTAAATTTGTTTATAACTATCGCATTTATTGTTAAAATTTTATAAAACCTACGACAAGTTGAGGGTTTTGTTATACTTCAAAATTATGTCAAAAGTGGGCGCTGTAAGTGCAATAGTTTTCGCACAATTCTACTTGTTTATAACGGAGGCTCCAAAAGTTATGAACTTTAAGCCTCTGTATAGGCGTTAATTTTCAACCAAACATGATTCTGAAAGCGTCATTGTAATCTTAAAGACGTAATTAAGCGACCTATTAAAAAATATCACCGTTTTTTTGACATTAACATTCTCAAATTTTGCATTAAAAAACCGTGCGTTTTTCTCTTATAAACAATTTGATTAACATTGTTGCTATTTATGTTAACTCACCGAAAATAGATGCAATGGATAGCTGGCAAAAAAATACAGTTTTAAAATAAAAAAGTACCCTCTACGACCAACAGGAGCCAAGATAAGAATTTCTTTTTTAAATAGTAGCGCAATTGTTTATAAATATTAAGACTTGAATTTTTCGCAAAATAAAGTTTACGACGTAAACTACGATAGCCCGTGAATTGCACTAAAAAATGGGGAAAATTAACGACTCACGAGCCCTTTAAAGAGAAGGTACTCGCTAAAATTGATGGTTTTCCCTGCAAAGTGAAAAACCTGTTTTCCTCACTTATTTGTTTAAATAGAAAAGTTAGCTAATAAAAGTTTTTGACTCAGGAGATGAGAGATGTCTTGTATTAAGTTACTTTAGATAATTTTACAATAATCTCGCGGATAGGACTTTTTTCGAGTAAAAATTTAATTTGTTTGGTCTATATTGACTTAGACTAGAGATAACTTCAATAGAATTTCTTTAAGGGTTTAGATCTTTTCTGTACGTTTTACATAAAAAAATTAACTCAACCTTACTCATTAGTAGACTTCGCAAACTTTGTGGGACAATCAAATAAATAAATAGTATCTAGTAGTCTGTATTATGCTAATAAGCATGCGTTATAGTAGACGAAATAGGTTAAATCTATGGTGAAGCCGTATGTTCACGATACACAATGTTACTGACTGCCATAAAAACACGTGCCATATACTTGACCAAGCAAAGTGTAAGATTCACTCACGCACGCATAAACGACAATAAATGCACTGCTAACGTTCCTCGGCAAAAAACCTGGATTGTTTACCGGCACGCCACGCCGACAGGGCAGGCATTAGGGTGCCGCTAGATAGTATCGAATACATAGATCGATGCGAAGCTTTAGATCGGAGGCAGACATGTACATGTTATTTACCGTACACTGACACGGATAGTTGTATTACTACAATGTCAAGTAGTTGATGCTTCGCCACAATTAATAAACATTGTATCTAATAAAAACCTCGACTATTTTAGATATGTGTGACCTAGGTAAATGTTAAACAGTCATTTTTGTTTGTGAAATGGGTATTTACCGATCGCCAGAGACGATTGCAACAATGGTTAATTATTTTGTAAAATCACTTTTCTTATGAGTTAGAAATTGTTGTTTTGTTAACTTTTGCTGGTACTTATTATTACATACTATGCCTATATATTTTATGGTAAGTTCCACGTGAAGCGGTTGTGTCACTTTCTGTTTGAATAAAATTACTTAAGAGAGAACCCGAAATACAGCTAACCCTGTATAGTCGTTCCGATCTCAATTGAAGGCCAAAGAGCTTGGCGGTATGTACCAGGTTCGGTCGCTACGCAACAACTCGGCATTGAAATATTTAAAAATCTTGTTCCCATATTTATTTAGCCATACCCATATACAGATCTGGTCGCCCAGTTGAACGATGCTCACGCGGGAAAACGGCAAGCAAACACAGCCGGACTGGGCGACCAGCCATAAATTTCAGTTGTCGACAAATTACCTAGCAGTGCAGTGATGCAATGCGCAATTTAGTGTAATTAAGATAATTTTAATTTATTATAGACACCTTCTATTAATAATTCATATTACAATTGCAAAAAGGAGAAATAAGAGGGATATTTTGTTTACTAATATTATTACAACAAGGCATTTTGGAGACCTTTTGAAACGGAACAAAACGAAATACCGCCAGAAAATATTGAATTAGTAGAAACGGTTGTTGATGAAACAGATTTATAATTTAAAAATAAAGATTTACAAGTTCAAAGTCAGCGTCCCATTTTAAATATTTACGATTGTTTAAAAAAGGAAGAAAAAGAAAAACCAGATAATGAAATTATAAATAGAATTCACATATTAACTAAAGTTTCAGTGTCCACATTTTTTCGTGTTATCAAACAAGGTGTTCCAGATCATTGCGAAAAGAGGAAGCGAAAACAAATATCGATGATACGACGAGAGACGTAATTCGGCGGACAATTTATAATTTATATAATGAAAATTGAGGATATAAATAATTAAAATATGTTGTTGGTCAAATGAAGATTAATAGAAATTTTCTACACATTGTATACAAATTTTTATTATATTTTACCTTTAGCAGAAAACTTTTTTAGGGATGGTCATTAAATTTTATTGCTAGGCGTTTTTATACATGTTCAACTGACTTCAGAAAGACTATACCACATTGTAAAATGCGTTAACTGTTTCTAGACACTATTGTACATGCATGTTTATAATTAGAAAATAAACTAATAATTGCATTGAATCAAATATATATTTTTTAAAGTGAAGTAATTTTTTTTACATCCAGTTCCAATAGAGATATTGACTTATTTTGTTATACCCATGGACATGTAATTCAGATTTCCTTACACAGAAGTAAATAGTGATTGGATTTGTTGGTGTACGAGTATTTGGTAAATTATGATGAAACCTAAATTTAAACATTTTTCCAGCATTTTTTTTTGCGGAGATAATTTGACAACATGAAATTTGAAGCCTAAAAGAAATCGTGATGTAATACAATTCAAATTAGATGCACTGCCGTATAAAAAAATGTATATGAAATGAGATCATAATAATATCAGAATCATCAATTGGTTTCGTCAGTGCAAACGTTGGCGTCGTTTTCCATCCACTGAATCGTAAAAAAAATTGAAAACAAGGGCTGCTTTCTCAGAGGGAACAATTAAATTTGAGGCGGCTCGGCTGTTCCTTTCACTCGTGCAATACATAGAATAGTTATAATAAAAAATATACATTCGTAGCAGTGTAAACTATAATTTATATAGAAAACGCGACTAAATACAATTTGGGTCACACATTAGCAGTACAATACATTTAACTTTACTACAATTTTGTTACTTATATTCATTTTCTATTTTACTGGTTGTTTGCGGTTGCAGTAGCTTGTTCAGAAGTGTGGTAAAAAAATAAGAAAAAAAATGGTTTCAAGGTCAAAGGTAGCTTTGTATAAATGTGACCCCCATTCGAAGTTACACCCTGTATACTACTTTCTGCTACAAATACAGAGGTAAATATATAGGGTGATTCAGAACTTATAAAAAAAAAATTTTGAGTGCACAGGGGATTCTTACAAATATAATTTTGTAAAAAAAATTAAGAAGTGCAATTCGAAAATGATTTAAAAATACACTTCTGTACGGCACTGGAAACTGGTCCACTTTAACCTGACCTTTTGCAAGGCAAAGCATGCAGTCGGCGACCGTCACGGCGGCAAAGTGTAATGAAAAATGAACGGACAAAACATTGAAAGAATTTCTTTTCCAAGGAAAGAAATAAATTAAATTTTGTATCAGCAAATTCAACTGCTTTTACCGCTATTATTATTAATTAATAAAATGAATTTGTGGTTTTAATTAACAAAATAATTTGACATACCTGATGTTACAACAACTGTTTAAAATTTTGTCCACCGACGTGTTAACACAATTGGGACCGTCTTACTCAGTTTCTACGAGCTAACACAAATGTTGTCTTGCTTTACCATAACACAAATGCTTCACCATAACACAAACGTTGTCTTGCTTCACCATAAATTAAAACGATATCCATCAACTCCGAGCTGCTATATACGTAAGCCATTTTTGACACTTGAAAAACTAATGTACACACTATCGCAACAACGATAATACCTACTAAAATCGTATATCAGTATTCGGATTCGCCCGGTGCCGCGTAGGCGAATGACACTGAAGACTAGATAGATAGATATAGATAGATAGATATATTTATTAGTCCAACTAGAGCATTACAGCTTTGCTATGGGATAAGTCAACTCTACATAATACAATACAATTGCATGTTAAAAAAAAAGGCGTATAGGCCGATCCACATTATTTACAGTACTGTAGTATAACAACCCTAGGTTCGATAAAAAAAAACGTAGTTGTGGCCAAAAATATGTGATCGTCATAAGTACTAACTAATGATATTGGTAGCCTTATTTTTATTCAGTTTGTTGTCAATAGTGGGAAGATTAGAGGCCAAATTTCAAAGAAAAACTTGGCAAATGTTTTTAGAAATGAAGAAAATATCAAGGTAGTACCCAAAAATGAAAATACTTTAAAAAAATATGTGTATACAAATCTTAAAACAAAAACACCAGCCGAACTTCAATCAAATGTTGTTTATAAGATACCTTGCAAAGATTGTGATAGGGTTTATATAGGTCAAACTGGTAGATATTTAGGAACCCGTATTCAGGAACATAAGAGAGATTGTATGAATATATCAAATCCAATAAAGCCAAAAAAAAGTAACAATACTGCACTTGCCGAACACTGTTATAGTAATTTACATCGTTTTGATTATGATTCAACGAAGATTATTGGCAAACAAAATAATATCAAAAAACGGTTATTAGATGAAATGATATGCATAAAAAAAGAAAAACACTCGGTAAATAAAAGATCGGATATTGAAACCCTCAGTAGATCATATTTTAACCTTATAGAGGAGATAAAAAGGTAATGTTTGTAAACTTTTTGTTTGGTTTTTGTTCACCCTTGGTCTCGTACGACAAAATAACTCTAATTTGATTTATATTTTAATACATGATCTTGATGTATGTGTACGCTATTCTCTACCTATATCTATACTGTCCAAGATTGTTATATGACATACTATGTATAACGAGA